>NW_006922282.1:390521-395990 GCF_000298275.1 Orycteropus afer afer
ATTTAAAAGTTTAACATGAGTATAGCTCTGCCATTTTAAAATATTGGACATTCTGATGTGAGTGTTATTCAAGGTGTAAATCTATGGTCTACTTTACTACTACTAAAACTTCGACATTGTGGACTACTCCATTTAGTGCACAGTGGTCTTTGAATGTGAGCATAGATAATTGCAAAGAAGGCATTTTCACAGTTGCTGCTAGTGACAACAGGAGAATACTACTTTTAACTTTGAAATAGTGAGGGGAGGAGTAAAGTATAAAAGAACAAAATAATTGTGAGTTTCAGTAGAAGGATGTAAGCAGTCTACAGACATAAAAGATAGCTGGAGATAAACACCCCTTACCATACATACTTAATTACCTCTGTCTGCTCTTCTGTAAGTTCCCTTAGTGGGCAAATCTAACCAGAAGCTAAGATCAGTCTGTTTCTTGATACAGTCCTGGAAGCTTAGAATCCAGGCCTTAGTACAGACTGGAAAACATAAGATGGATCTGGAGATTTCAACAAAAGATATTCAACATTCTACACATCATTTATAAAAAATAAAAATCCACTGCCCTTGAATCAACTGACTCAAGGCAACCCCATCTGCTACTGATTAAAACTTCTTCTTAGGGCCTTCTTGGTTGTTATTGTTATGGAAACAAATCACCAGGCCTTTCTTCCATGAGGCCCCTGGGTGGATTTGAATCACCAACCTTTAGGCTAATAGTTGAGTGGAAGTTATTGTGTGACCTTGGAAGCACATTCATAGATACTTTTAATCTAATTGTTTTGAGACAAGTTGTTTTTCCTAAATATATGGATTCATGTATCTTATATTGGCAAAATGTGTCAGTCATTACTACTAAATTGTTACCTTCCTTCTTTGTCCTTATCTCTGCTTTCTTTCTAAATTCTCATTATCCTTTAATTTATATCATTCACATGTATCTATGAGTGTGTGTGCAGGTATACATGATGGAAAAAAATTTCATTTCTTTATCCTCTGTACAATAGTCTGGATAATTTTTCTGGCTATTTTCAAGTTCATAAATTATTTTTTATTCTACTGTTTAAATTTTCATTAGATTTTAGTATAAACAGTAATCTGATCCCTTATTTGCTGTTCATACTTGTATGGTCAATCATTATTTCCTTATTTTACTTACTAATCTTTTTTTTTTTTTAATCTTGCAAAGTTAATTTTCATACATATGGTACATGATCCTTTATATTTTGAATTCAACAATTTCAATGCATGGATTCATCACCATTAAGAAATCTAATTTAAATTAAACAAACCTAAACAAATATCAGATAAATATGTACAGGTTTTTTAGTTTAACCTATAATTTGTTGTTGTTATGTGCCGTCGAGTCAGCCCTGACTCATAGCGACCTCTCCTTGGGTTTCCGAGGCAGTATCACTACAGAAGTAGGATTGCCCAACCTTACTTCCGAGGAGTGGCTGGTGGGTTTGAACCGCCAGCCTTCTGGGTAGCAGTCAAGTGTCTTAAGCACTATGCTGCCAGAGCTCCTAATTTTAGTCTATGATTATATTAATTAGAAATTCCTTACAGTCGTTATGTAAAGTGACAAAAAAAACAGTTGTCGTTAAGTCAGTACCAAAGTATGGAAACATCATGTATAGAACTCTGCTCTGTAACATATTCAATGGCTGATTTTTTGGAGGTAGATTGCCAGGCCTTTCTTCTCAGGTACTTAAATATTTATGCTATTCAAGGACTCCATATAAAGAGGCAACAATAGAAAATCATTGAATAATGCAAAATAATATAAAAAAAAAACATAAATGTGTAATTGGAATAAAATTAATTTTAATGAAAACAATATTGAGATATCATTTAGTATTTTGTTAACTTATTATAAAACATCTTAAAACCCAAAACCCACTGCTATTGAGATGATTTTGACTGATAGGACCTCACAGGGTTTCCAAGACTGTAAATCTTTATGGAAGCAGATTGCTTCATCTTTCTTCCACAGAGCAGCTGGTGGGTTCATACTACTGATCTTATGGTGGCAGTTGAATGACTTAACCATTGCACCACCAGAGCTCCTTATAAAATAAATCAGTAAACATTAACATATCATCCAATTACAGTTGACATAAATACTAGCAATGAATGTTGTCCAAGTAATTGTTTTAAGGCGTGTTCTAACTCACTTTTTATTCAGCATATTTGTTTAATTCTTACTATATCACAGTAGATTTCTAGGTAGATAAACTATAACAGTGACATGTATTCATATTAAAATATACACAACTTTAAAGTAACAAAATTTAAAACTTCAACCATTGGAAAAAATAAAGTTTACAGTATGAAAAGATGTCAACAATTCAAATTACATTCACAGATTATCTCCAAATACAACATGTAGCCCATGACAAAAACAATATTGGGCTGAAGTCAATATAAAGAAAGAAAAAAATTGAATGGTAGCATCATAGGAAGAACTGTTTGAGAATTAGTTAATATTATGCACAAAGCAATTATAATTACATTTGTTTTATATTTACCGGGAAATTCTAAAATAATTAACCTCACAAAATACAAACCAAATGCCTCAACCCAATCAACATAAAGAAGGCTTCTGTAGACCTGATTGTGCATACTTAAGATACAAATCTATGTTCATCTTCAATGGAGGTTAGGAAGAAAGCAATGAATAATGAGGGTATTTTATGCTTCTCAAATTTTTATTCTTTCTTCATAGTATTTGCACTACTTCATTAAGGTTACATTGAATGATAGTAATAATTTAATGTGCATAAATCCAAGTATTTCTCTCTTGTAAAATGCTGATGAGATATCTTGCATAGTATTTTGCTTCATAAAATTAAATATTACCAAAGAAAACATTATACCTAACTACCAAAGTACTAAATGTAATTAACTAATTGGAATGCAAAGTATAATGTTACGAATTTTATTCACAAAATATGTTTGGAAAGCCCAGAAGTATAATGTAGACAGACAAACACTGCTTTGGCCACTAAAAACTAGTTAATTTCTCTTTGCAGTTAAATAATTTTCTATTCAATAGATTTGTGTTGAGTTCTTAGGAACTGCTTTGCACACTTACATATGAAATTTCAAAATTATAATTACTTATTGCTACCTTTTCTCTTGTAATAAATTCCTGTGTCTATTTCAAATAATTAGTATCTAGCATCTGTATCTCATGCTTTTGAGTTTATGTCATTAAAATTGCAGCAAGAATAATTACCTGTTTTAGATAATTATTATTCCCATGCTAACTTCAAATTCTAATGACATTTTCTATTTACAGCACTGAAGTTGTTACTTGTTAAATAAGAACAGAATCTATGTGTACCCATGACCCTTGATTTCACAATGTTCCTGGTCATCAGTGATATTGAAACAGAAAGCTATTAGCTTTCATAACCTTAGGAATGAAGCTAAACCTTTTAGAAAACCTTAACTAAATACTGAGGCTGAAATCAAACTTTATTACATATTTGCTTAGAAAATTACCAAAATGGGGATCAACAGAGGAAAAAAAAATGACATTGCATTTCTAGGATTGCTATTAAAAAATATCATAAATTGGATGATTAGTAAATTTAAAAGTGTATTTTCTCACAACTCCTGACTTTGAGGTCAAGGTGTCACCCATATTGATGCCTCTGTGACTTCGATAGGGAATATATTTCATACCTCCCTCTCCACATCTGGTAGCTTCAGGCGTTCCTTGGCTTGCAGATGCAGCATCCCATGGCATTCTTCACTCTGTCTCTTTTTATTTACTTGTATTTTAATAAAGATACTCAGATATGATTAAAGTCAGCTCATGTTACTTAACTGATAACATCTGTAAAACCTTATTCCTAAACAGATTCACATTCACAGAAACAATTGTTGGGACTTCAACCTATTCTTTTAGGGGGCACAATTCAATCCATAACAAAGACCTGTGTTAATTTCAGTCTAATATACAATATTCAAAGGCATCTAAGTACTAAAAAGAGGAAACTTTACACATGTTAGAATAACACACAATATTCAGTCATTTAAAACTTAATTTCAAAACAGACAAGTGCATATATGTGTATTAAATTATAAAACAATATACCAACAAAGGTACTGTTGAAGTTCAAAATAAGTGGTAGAATCATTAATTCATTACTCTTATTAGTGTTAGAAAATTATAATATACAAAAATTAATTTTTCTTCTAAATTGTACATATATGTAAGTAATAATAGTGGTTAAAAACATATAACTCATCCTCCAAAAGGAAGGTCAATTATTTCATTGGAAACAATGTTTTAAAAATAATAAAACCAAGAAATAATAGAAAGTAAGAATCTTCCTTTTCCTTTTCCCTGGAAATTTTACTTAATATCTTTTTTTCTAAAATGATTTATTGGTGCACATTTATAATTTACTTAATGTAATGAATCAAAAACGTATAGAATGAATTATATATATTGTATATATATATATATACATTCCTATGAATATTTATACATTCATATCTATATATATCCTATCAAGATATATATATAGAGAGAGATTTCTATATATATGTAAACATATTTTTCCCTATAAATAGTATTCACTAAATTGCAAACTTTGTTTTGCAATAATTTTTTCCTATTGCAATTATTTTTCCAGAGTTTGAATGCACAATACCAAAAGGGAATACTAACAAGGCACATATCAAACAAGTCTGCGTAAGTTGATTCTCTTTTATTGGTCAGTATGAGCTAGAGAATTGTATGCCAAGTTGCTTCTGTAAAGATTCACACTCTTGGAAACACTTGGGATGGTTATACTGTGTACCGAAACATATCTACATGTGGGAAAGACTTGAAGACCATGTGCTTGGTCAGTGAGAATAGATAATAAGAAAAATATTCATTTTCAAAATGTTGAGTAAGGAGTAGATAGTGAAGCGAAATTTATAAAAAAATCATATCATCTATTTCTGCAATTAGAATAAAACTTAAATAATTTTCCAGCTTTCTATATTTTATGCCAACCTAAAATGTTGGAATTATATAAACACATAAATATTGTAAATGGTAAAGTTTATACAGAGGCAAAAACTACAAAGCTATATGGAGAAATAATTAACACAATAAGAGATGTCTCTTGTGTTATTTCTCTAATAACATTTATGAATTTATTGTTTAAATGGAAGTAAGTTTGATTGACTGATGTGTCAGCTGTGTAGACTTAGATAGTAGAAAGTATATGCATGACTATCAATATACATTCAAGGAAGATTTGTTACAGGGACAGAATGGCTCCTCAGTAGCACCAAAGCTTAATGACTCGTTAGTGAGGTCTGGGACACCCAGCATTCAGGGTCCTTTCTTAAACACACAGGATATGGTTCGTCTAAGGATCACAAAGCAAAACACCTAGGTGATAGCAGTCTCAAGGCTCAGTCTCATTCCAAGGGGAGGATTTTGTGACTCTCTAGTAAAGTAGT
>NW_006922282.1:400566-409995 GCF_000298275.1 Orycteropus afer afer
TATAGTAGTTATTGTGTTTCTAATAAAAAACAAAGAAAGTAATAAAAATAAAAAATAAATAAGTAGAGTTTCAAGAGAACAGTTGAAATAAATTCTGTACTAATAGCAAGGAGAAGAGGAGGAATAGCTCTCTTCTTGAAGAAAAATAAGGTTCTCCCTTTCAAAGAGCTTGGCAGTAATCAACTTCTGTAAACCAACTTTTATGGCCTTGTTTCTCAGCCCATATATGATGGGATTAAGGGTAGGAGGTAACATAATATAGAAAGAAGACAGAATTTTATCTATGAAGGATGCAGACCCTAGAATAGGTTTTAGATAAGCACCAAAGCCACTTGAAAGGAACAATACAACCACTGCTAGGTGTGGCATGCAGGTGGAATATGCTTTTGACTGTCCTTCTATGGATGGGATCTTCTTGACAGTAGAGAAAATGTAAGTGTAGGAGATAATAATGCAAGTAAGACAGCAGAAATCTAGAACTATATTAATGAGAATAAACACAATCTCTGCAGTTACATGCTTTGAGCAAGAAATAGCTAACTACTGAGGAGTATCACAAAAGAATAGTTTAATTTCATTGGGTCCACAGTAAAACAAAGAAAAAGTACCTGCTGTGTGTATTACAGACATCATACCACTGCTGAGCCAAGATAGAGATGCCATCTGTACACACGTAGCCCTGTTCATGATGGCTTCATAATGCAGAGGATGGCAGATTGCAATATAGCGATCAGCAGACATTACAGTTAAGAGGAACAGCTCTGTCATTGCTGAAAAGGCCACCAGAAGGACCTGGGCAGCACAACCAAGGAAAGAGATGGAGTTGTTGTGGGTCAAGCAGTTAATAATTATTTTGGGCACAACAGCAGAAATTAAGCAAAGATCAAAGAGAGAGAGATTCCTTAAGAAGAAGTACATGGGTTTGTGGAAGAATGGGTCCACAGAGGTTATGATAATAATGAGGCCATTCCCCATCAGGGCTGCCAGGTAAATTACTATGAAAATCCCACCTTGAAAGTCCTGAAGCTTCCATGGTCCATCAAAACCCGTAAGAAGAAATTCTGTCACCACTGAGATATTGTTCGTTCTTCATAGAAAATTCTACATTAAAAAAGTAGATATGGTATGATTAAATACCAAGAATAAGATGTGCTCCTATGTAATGTTAAATACACATCAACTAATTAAACTAAGAGCTTTTATGTTAAATTCTTTCTGTCCACAAAAAAAAAAAAAAAAAATTGTTCATTGTTCATATGTACCAGATGTACTCTGTTTTATCAAGTTTTCTGTTTCTGTGTCTAACTGTTAAATTGAGTACAAGCATATAAACAGACTGTTTACTATGGCAATTCTTTGCATTAGAAGGAAACAGCTTGTGCATCAGAAAGATGGACTAAATGATACAGGACAGGAAAAAAGCAAAGCAAAAAAAAAAAGGAATCTTCATTTTTCCCATGCTATAGCCTCTTTCCATTTTGCTTTGCAATTTTTTTTATCTATCCAACTGATTATGTGATTTGCAATTAAACTTTATTTTTATATGTTTGTCTTATAAATACATTTGACAAAGTTTAAGTGTGCCTTGCTAAACTTTGTTATTTTCTTCTTACTCTAAGTATCTCTCATATCTTCTGAGATATTCAAATAATTGCTTATAATTGATAGAATGTCATCTTCACAGAGTTTCTTCTTTTAGGCTTCTGAGCTTCTCTATTCTCTCCCCTGACCATCTTACATGCTTTCAGTTTTCTACGTATTACAGTTTCTTAAAGATATGTTTTTTCCTCTTCATATGGCCCCAGGATCCCTACTTTTTCCATGAATAGCATGCATTTTTCCTCTTTCTATATCTCCTGCTTTATTTTTGAATAATGTAAATTGGTAAAAAATAAGTGAACATAGGAAATATTATTTTGGCCATAGGAATAGAGAAAACAGTTTGCTCATATATTTTAATGGAACAAAACCACTCAAAAGAACATTCATTTAAGTTTTTTCAAATATATCTGAATGGTGATGTTGATTAATTACTATATTATTCTGCTCTATATAGGTTCCAAAGTGTGAATATCTTATGGTACCCTAAATATATTCCATATTAACAAATAAAACAGTGTAAGTTATTGCAATATAACTTTTTGTATCAGTCAGTAAGAAAAGTTGATAAATGATACTATAGCTTATTGTTTTAGGTGCCCTCAAGTTGGCTCTGACTCACAATGCCAAAACAAAACACTCCTTGGTCTTGCGCCATCCTCACAATATACGCTATACTCGAGCCCATTTTTGCAGTCACTGTCAATTGATCTCCATGAGAGTCTTCCCCTTTTTCATTGACGCACTACTTACCAAGCATGATATCCTTCTCCAGGGACCAGTCCCTTCTGACAACATGACCAAAGTACGTGAGACTAAGTCTGGCCATTCTCACTTCTATAGAGTAATATAATGTAATGTAATATAAAACCAATAATATTCACTTATTTTTAATAAAAATGCATTGGCAAACTTGTGCATGCCTTTTTAAGTTCAATTGTCTCTTAATCTTTCTTTTTACTTCCCTCTCATAGCTGAAGTAATCTGTACCTAATATTTTCAAATAATTGTTCATTGATCATAATGAGCCCAGCACTCTGTTTTATGTGACAACTCAATTATATAAATTTCTATTTCAAAATCTGAACCAAAGTTCTATAGTAACAACTGAGCCTCTTAAAATAAATTTTTGAGCTCACATTCCAGAAAATTTCTTCAAAATAGTATTTATTTCTCTGTATCTTACTCATAAGAGATATATGTTGCAGTAATTTTAAAATATAAATCTAATCTCTCTGTAACTCATTGTTGTTAAAGGATTTAAATGATATTTTTCTCTCTAGACTATTCTTTTGCATGTGAAATTAAGACATAAAATATAATTCAAGAAAATTAAAACTCACCGAAACGTATAGAAGACAGACGCAATCAAGAGGATTTTGATGAAATTGCTGATGAAACTATTACTATGCATCAATCAGGTGAAAAATGTTAACTCTAACTTTCAAATATTGAGAAATGCCTTCTCTAAGTATCACTTCGTTCTTAACTGTCTTGACTTTAGAAAATGGAGATGTTGGTAACAGAGCAGAAGAAGGATGGTAGTTGTTTTATCTCTGTTGATTATCTCCCAAAGGCTTGATCTCTGATAAGTTCCAGAGGGAAATGCATTCACTGTCTTTGGAATTGACTTCTGAATCTGCCATCACTATTGTGAAATGAATCTTGGCATTCTCTGTTATGTGGAAATTAGTACTACAACTAAATTTTATTTTTTTATCAATGAGCAACTTTAAAACACTAATGTACTACCAAGCCTCCCAAGTTAGTGAGAGGACACTCACAGAATGCATTTATCCAATAATTCACACAGCCTTTAAGGAGAAGAAGCCATGTGCCCTGCACTTTCTCAAGTATCGGTTATCTTACTCATGTTGTTGTTGTTATGTGCCGTCGATTCGGACCCGACTCATAGCTACCCCTCCTTGGGTTTCTGAAGTGGTATCTCTATGGAAGTAGATTTCCCAACCTTCCTTCTGAGGAGTGGATGGTGGGTTTGAACCGCCAGTTGTCTAGTTAGCAGTCAAATAACTTAGGCACTATACTACCAGAGCTCCTATGTTGTTGTTGTTGTTGTTGTTGTTATGTGCCGTCGAGTCGGACCTGACTCTTAGCGACCCCTCCTTGGGTTTCCAAGGCATTATCACTACAGAAGTA
Organism: Orycteropus afer afer; assembly: GCF_000298275.1. Taxonomy (NCBI): domain Eukaryota; kingdom Metazoa; phylum Chordata; class Mammalia; order Tubulidentata; family Orycteropodidae; genus Orycteropus; species Orycteropus afer. The sequence continues at coordinate 404,323 of NW_006922282.1, forward strand.
GATTGCCCCATCTTCCTTCCAAGGATTGGCCAGTGGGTTTAAACCGCCAGCCTTCTGGTTAGCAGTCAAGTGACTTAGGTACTATGCTACCAGAGCTGTTGTTGTTGTTGTTGTTATGTGCCGTCGAGTCGGCCCCGACTAGTACAGATAAATTGTTACAATGTATTTTCTCTTAATCACAAACTCACATTTCCTTCTGTAGAGCTGGACTGGGTAGTACATGATTTTAATGAGGAATATTGACCTATCAATAATAAAGTGGTGAAAAACAGAAAAATCCATACTGAACATAAGCAGTGTGATCTATAAAGAATAATTTCACCAACTAAACATAATTAGTTTACTTACCTTTTGGAATAGGTAATCTGCTTAATAAAATAGCTGAAATTTAATAAGAGCTCAACAATTATTGTGCACACACCTTCTTTGAGACAGTAATTCTAATACACAGAAAAATTGTGATGTCCAAAATAATTCCAAATGGGAGAAAATATAGGATAACATAAGAAATTGAAACACATTAATATTAAAATATAAGTATATAATGTCTTTCTGCAATTATATCACATAAGCACCACAGAAGGCATTTATGTTATATTTCATACACATTTGGATAAAAAATTATTATTTGAAATATGTGGAAAATGATAGTTTTTCATATGTCTTTATGTTGTTATTGTCATCAGTTACATGTGAGTCAGTTCTGACTTGTAGCAATCTATGTAAAACAGAAGAAAACACTGCCCATTCCTGAATCATCCTCAAAATAGTTGCTATACTTGAACACATATTAGCAAGCACTATGTCAATCCATCTCATTGAGGGTCTTCCCCTTTTTCACTGACCCTCTCCTTTGCCAAACATAATATCCTTCTCCAGGGATATCCTCCAGGGATGTCCTTCTGATACCATGACCAAGGAGTGAAAAGATCAAGTCTGGACATTCTCACTTTCAAGGAGCATTCCAGCTACACTTCTTCTGGGACAGATGTATTTGTTCTTCTGTCAGTCTACGGTATTTTCAACGATCTTCACTAATATCACAGTTCAAAATCATCAATTCTCCTTCTGTCTTTCTTATTAATTGTCCAGATTTCACATGCATATGAGGTTATTGATAATACCACCAACTGGGTCAGGTGCACAATAGTCTTCAAATTGACATCTTTAACAATTTAAACAAGTCTTTTGCAGCAGATTTGCCCAGTGGAATTAGTTGCTTGATTTCTTGATTGCTGCTTCCAGGGGACTTGATTATTGATCCAAGTAAAATGAGATTCTTGACAACATAAATCTTTTCTTCCTTCATTCTGACGTTGTGTATTGGTCAAGTTGTTAGGAATTTTGCTTTGTTTATGCTGAAGTACAGTCTATACTGAAAGCTATAGTCTTTGATCTTCAACAATAAATGCTTCACATTTTCTTCACTTTCAGCAAGCAAAGTTGTGTCTTCTACAGAACTCAGATTGTTAATGAGTCTTCCTCTAATCCTGATGCCTCACTCATCGTCATATACTTCACCTTCTGGGATTATCTGCCCAGCATATATATTGAATAAGTATGGTGAAAAGATACAACCCTGGCACATACTTTGATTTTAAACAGAACCCTTATTCTGTTCGAACAACTGCCTCTTTTTCTGTGCCTGTGTTCCTCATGAGCACAATTAGGTGTTCCAGAATTCCCAATTTTCTCAATATTATCCATAATTTCTTATGATCCACATAGTTAAATATCTTTGCAAAGGTATTCAAACACAAGTAAACATCTTTCTGGTATTCTCTATTTTCAGCCAAGATTTATGTGATATCAGCAATGGTAACCCTCTAGTGGCATAGCGCCTAAGGTATTTGACTGCCAACCAGAAAGTTGGCTTTTCAAACCTACCAGCAACTCCTCAGAAGGAAGATCAGACAATCTACTTCCTTAGAGATACCTCCTCAAAAACCCAAGGAGAGGTATCTATGAATCCAAGCAATTCAACAGCAGTAAGTTTGAGTTTATTTATTTATTTATTTATTAATCCCTCATTTCACATCCTCTTCTGAATCCAGCTTGAATATCTGGTAGCTCCCTGTTGATGTACTGCCAAAATTTATTTGAATTACCTTTAGCAAAATTTACTTACCCACCAGCCACTCCTCAGAATGAAGGTTGGGCAAACTACTTCCATAGTGTTACTGCCTCGGAAACCCAAGGAGGGGTCGCTATGAGTCGGGTTCTACTCAGGGCAATGAGTTTTTTTTGTTTGTTTGTTTTTGTTTTTAATCTGTATGGAAGTAGATTGCCCAGTCTTCCTTCAAAACAGTGGCTGGTGGGTTTGAACCACCAGCCTTCTGGTTAGCAGACAAATGCCTTAAGCACTACACCACCTGATCTTTTTTTATGATTTTGAATTTTGTTCCTCATTCTTCTCCCTCTCCATTCAGGATCTACTACTGTGATCACTTTCAGATCTGTGGCTGCTGGGTCCCATGCAGTTACTCAATCTAAAGGATTAATGGACATGTAAACTCTAGTGTCAAGGACCATGAGAGTAGAAGAAGTAGATAGTGTCAGATTATGGTTCTAATGCACTAACATGTTGCCTATAGGGCCTTGGACAAAAGTTACTGAACATCTCCTTTGGTCAGCTACCATGGTGGCAAGCAGTAATCAAACATGGAAAAGAGACAATTGCTTCTCTGGAAAAGTTCACATGAATGGGAGAAATTATAATGAAAATATTGTGCATAAAATCTAAAATTCACCTGACAAACTATAAAACTGTTTTTCACAAAATATCACTTGTTCTTATAAATTGTTTATGACTATACATTATCAGTATCCCCTCTTTTCCTTTAAGGAAGCAACACATTGATGTTTTTTTAATGACTTACACTCATTCAATGTTATATAGATGGGGCTGTTCCTGCCCCCAGCACATCGCCCTGCAATGGTTAGGAATCAGGCCTGACCAAAGGTCATATAAACCAAAATAATAACACACAATCCTAGGACTTTTGTTAGAACTATTGCAAAAATAACCTATTCAATCTGAGGGTAGTCTATGAATGAGATGCTGCCATATCATCACCATTTTACACTAAGCCACTTTTGACTTAAGACAAGAAAGAGGAAAGAAGAGCCAAGAGATGTTATTGTTAGGTGCCATAAAGTCTGTTCTGACTCATAGTGACTCTGTGTTGTCCTGTTGTACACAGAATGAAACACTGCCCAGTCTTTCAGCATCCTCACAATCTTTATTATACTTAAGCAAAACATTGCAGCCACTATGTCAATCTATCTTGTTGAAGGGCTTCCCCTTTTTCACTGACCATCAACTTTACCAAGTATGATATCCTCCTGCCATTCTCTAATGGTTCCACCTGATAACCTGACCAAAGTAGGTGGACAAATTCTGGATATTCTTACCCCTAAGAAGCAACCTGGTGCTCTTCTCAGGATAGATTTGTTCATTCTTCTGACACTGCATGGTATCTTCAGTATTATACCACAATTCAAAAACATCAACTTTTCTATGGTGTTCCTTATTCCTTGTCCAACTTTCACATGCATAAGAGGCTATTGAAAATACCATGGCTTCTGGTAGGCACACTTTAGTCTTTGCTCTTCAGCACTTGAAAAAGGTCTTTTGTAGGAGATTTGCCCAATGTAATACATTGTCTGATTTCTTGACTGCTGTTTCCATTGCTGTTGATTGTGGAACCAAGTAATGTGAAATCTTTGACAACTTCAATTTTTCTCCTTTTATCATCCTCATCTGAATCCAATTTGGAAGCAGGAATGACCAGACTTCATCTCACCAACTTTGGTCATGTTGTCAGAAGGGACCATTCCCTGGAGAAGAATATCATGCTTAGTAAAGTGGAGGGTCAGCAAAAAAGGGGAAGACCTTCAATGAGATGGATTGTCACATTGGCTGCAACAATAGACTCAGATGTAGCAAGGGTTGTGAGGCTGGCACAAGACTGGGCAATGTTTTGTTCAGTTGTACATAGGTTTGCTATGAGTCGAAGCAGACTCTATGGCACCTAACAACAGCAGCATGTCTTCCCCATTTAATGAGTTTGGTCCCTTTGTCAAAGATCAGATATCCATACATGGATGGATTGACTTTTGGGTTTTTAATTTTGTTTTATTAGTGTATGTGTCTCTCATGCCATTAATACCAGGCTATTTGACTACTGTGGTTGTATAATAGGTTTTGAGATGGCAGCCCTCCTACTTTGTTTGTCTTCTTTAGTATTGTCAGTGTTACCTGCCACCAATTCAGCTCTAACTCACAGTGACCATATCCACAACAAAACAAAACACTGGGTGTCCTGTGTCATCTTCACAATCCTTGCTATGCCTGTTCCCATTATTGTAGCCACTGTGTTGATTCATTTTGTGGATAGTCTTCCCCTTTTCCACTCATCCTCTAGTTTACCCAACAGGATATCTTTGTCTAGGTAATGGTCTCTTCTGACAATATGATCAAAGTAGGTGAGATGAAGATTGGCTATTATCACTTCAAAGAAACATTCTAGCTGCACTTCCTCTGGGACATATATGGTCATTCTTCAGGCAGTCCATGGTATGATCAATATTCTTCGCCAACATAATAGTTCAAAGGCATCAACTCTTCTTCAGTCTTCCTTATTTATTGTCCTGCTTTCACATGTATATGAAGCTATGGGAAATACCACAGCCTGGATTAGGCTCAATTTAATATTGAAAGGGACATTCTTGATTCTCAACATTTTAAATAGGTCTCTTATCGCACATTTGCCTAGTGAAATACAATGTCTGATATCCTTGACTGGCTCTCATTGGTGGTAATTGTGGATCCACGTAACATGAAATCCCTGAAAAATTCAATCTTTTCTCCATTTATACATTTCCTTATTGTACCAGTTGTTGGAATTCTTATTTTCTTTATGTTCAGATGTAATCTATTCTGAAAACCAGTAGTCATTGATCTTCATCAGTAAGTACTTAAAGTCATCTTCACTCTCAGCAAGCAGAGTGTTTCATCTTCATACCACAGGTTGCTAATGAGTCTTCCTCCAATCTTGAAGCCATGTTCTTCTTCATACAGTCCAGATTCTTGGATTATTTGCTCAGTGTACAAATTGATTATGTATGATGAAAGGATATAAGCCTGATCCACACCCTTCCTGATTTTAAAGCACACAGTATCCACTTGCTTTGGTCTGTGTGCCTCATAAGCACAGTTAAGTGTTCTGGAATTCCTGTTCTTTGCAATTTTATTCATAATTTATTATGATCCATGCAGTCAAATACCTCTGTACAGTCAATAAAATACAATACACATTATTGTGATATTGTTTGCTTTCAGCCAAGATCCATCTGACATCAGCAATGGTATCGCTTGGTGCAACTCCTCTTCTGAATCCAGCCTGAATTTCTGGAACACCCATGTCATCATGCTGCTGCAACCACTTTAGAATTATCTTTAACAACTTTTTTTTTCTGTGTGGTATTAATGATGTTGTTCGATAATTTCCACATTCTTCTTTAGTAGTGTTTGTTTTTCTGAGGTCTCTTTCCTTTCCATAGAAAGTTGGTAAAGGAGACATTTTTCATTTGAAACATATGATATTTTTATTGATGTATTAGCATCTTATCTTCATTGTTCCTCCAGTTGGACAGAGGCCATTTGTTATA
>NW_006922282.1:410405-411718 GCF_000298275.1 Orycteropus afer afer
TTTTTTTTTTGTATTTTATTTTATTTTAAATTTTATTTTGATTTGGGTGAAGATTTACAGAGTAAATTCACTTTTCATACAGCAGTTCACATAATCTACTTGGTAGTTTCATTATATTTACTTAAGCTACTTCAATACCAGTAACAAAACCCACTTCTTTCTTGTCAGTTCTGACACATAGCCACCCTAAAGGGCCAAGTTGAACTGCTCCATAGAGTCTCTAAGACCATGATCTTTACATAAGGATTTTGCCACATCTATCTCTCACATAGTGTCTGTTGTTTGCAAACCACAAATCTTTCAGTTGGCAGCCAAGTGCTCAACCATTATGACATCAGGGATCCTTTACTTCAGTTTGGAGATAGGATATAGCATCACCTAGATTATTAACAGAGCCACCATGTGTAACACCATTTTCAATCTTATTTTTCCCCCACATAAGGTAAATCAATTCCAATAACTAAGGGAATTATAACTATTATTTTTTAATAATATTTTTCTAATCAATAATATTCTTTTTTTTTTTCTTTTATTGTGGTGGAAATATACACAACAGGATATTCACCAACATAACAACTTCCACATTTACAGCTCAGAGATGATATTTTTCATGTTGTGCCACCATTATTATTATTATCTTTTTCTAAAATACTCCTTCATCGTTAGAATAAACTCAATGCCCCATAAACAAAGGATTACCCTTTCCACTTCCCTTCTACCACGGGTAACCACTAATAATCTTTTGTATATGTACATATATAGATTTATTTCAACCTATATAGGAATTTACACCCCCATCTCCTCCAATTCCTGGTGACCAACAAAGTAAGCTCCCTTCTATGTATAAACCTTTCCTTGGCTTTTTATAGTAGTGGACTAATATAATATTTAATCTTCTGTGATTAACTTATTTCACTCAATATAAGGTCCTCCAAGTTCATCCATGTTATGTGGTATGTTGTAGATTCTATATTATTTTTTAGAATTGCGTATTATGCCACTGTGTTTATGTACCAAAGTTTTCTTATCCCTTCCTCCACTGATGGGCACTTAGGTTGTCCCATCTCTTTGCTGTTGTGAATATTGCTGCAATGAACTTGGGTCTGTATATATCTGTCTGTGACCTGGCTCTCACTGCTTTAGGATATACACCTAGTAAGAGGATTGCTGGATCAAATGGCATCTCTGTTCCCAACTTTTTAAGAAATTGTCATACTGATTTCCACAGTAGTTGTATCATTTTATAGTTCCACCAGCAGTGTATAAGAATCAAATCTCTCCACATCCTTGCCAGAAGTTATTTTCTATCTTGT
>NW_006922282.1:423677-424778 GCF_000298275.1 Orycteropus afer afer
CGCCTCCACATTTTTTTTTTTTTTAATGTGGATTGTTTGTCTTTTAATCTGGAGGTGTTAGAGATTTCTATAAATTTTAGAGATAAGTCCTTTGTCAGATATGTCATTGCTGAATTTATTTTCCCCATCTATAGGTTCTCTTTTTACTCGTTTGGAAAAATATTTTGATGTACATAAGAATTTAATTTTTAGAAGGTCACTGTGGTGGTTAGGTTTGTGTGTCAACTTGGCTGGGCCTGGTTGAGTCGCTGGGCAGCTGGTGGTAGTTATTCCCCATGTTGAGACTGGCGATCAACTCCATGGTGGGACCTACCACGAGCAGCTGAGTAGCTGCTTTAAGGATGTGGTCTGCTTCTCATATATAAGAAACAGCTTCGGGAATGGTCTCTAGCTTATGGAACCCTTGAGCTCTGCATGTAGCCGTGTCATTGTTCATCAGCCTGCCATCCTCTGTGGACCTTGGGACTTTCAATGGACTTGAATTAATGGCCAGCCATGTGTTTTGGTAACATTGGGACTGTGCCATTTTATTTGTAAACCCTGGGCTTGGTAGCCTCAGCAGCCAGTAGCTGTCTGAGTGAGGAGATTCCTCTAGCTTCAGTGGGCCAGGGATAAGAGGCAGGGTTGAAGCCCAAGGTCGAGGGGCATTCACCCAGCCCCTAGAGCCTGGCACTTTGAATTTGGACTTCTAGCCTCCCTAAGTGTAAGAGAATAAACTCCTGTTTCTTCAAGCCATCTCATTTGTGGTATATTCTTGTCAGAGCGGCACTTGTTAACCAGAATGGTCACAATCATCTATTTTATCTTCTGCTGTTTGTATATTTTGTGTTATGTCTGATGATCTAGTTATACCATAAATTAAACCAAAAAACCAAAGGACCCCTAAATGTGGCCCTATTTTTCACTGATGAACTTTGTAGATTTAGGTTTCACATTTAAAATCTTTAATCCCTCTGGAGTTAGTTATTGTGTATGGTGTGAGGTACAGATCTTGCTTCATCTTTCTGCAAATGGATGTCCAGTTTTGCCAACACCATTTGTGAAAGATACTATCTCTTCCCCATTGAATGAATTTAGGCCCTTTGTCAAAGATCAGCTGAC
>NW_006922282.1:425754-427323 GCF_000298275.1 Orycteropus afer afer
TGTTTTCTAATGTTGAAATATCCTTGCATGCTGTTGTTGTTGTTATATGCCATTGAGTCAGACCCGACTCATAGCTACCCCTCCTTGGGTTTCTAAGGCAGTATCACTATGGAAGTAGATTGCCCCATCTTCCTTCCGAGGAGTAGCTGGTGGGTTTGAACCACCAGCCTCCTAGTTAGCAGTCAAATGCCTTAGGCACTACACTACCAGAGCTCCTTGCATAGCTGGTATGAATCCCTCCTGGTCATGATGTATTATTGTTTTGATATGTTGTGGAGTCTATTGGCTAGGATTTGTTGAAGCATTAGCATCTATATTTGTGAGGAATACTGGTCTGTAGTTTTCCATTCTAGTAGTCTCTTTGCCTGGTTCTGGTATTAGGTTTATGCTTGCTTCTTTAAATGGATTTGGGAGGATTCCATTCTTTTCTATATTTGTGTATAGTTTGAGTAGGATTAGTGTCAGCTCTTCTCTGACTGATGAGTAAAATTGTACAGTAAAACCGTCTGGACAAGTACTTTCTTTTATTGATATAGATATAGATATAGATATAGATATAGATTTTTTTAATGACCTTTTTACTTTCTTCTTTTGTTATTCATCTGTTCACATTTTCTACCTCAGTCTGACTTAGTTTATGTAAGTAGTGTATTTCTAGAAATCTTTCAATTTTCCCAAGTTTTCAAACTTGTTGGAACACAGTTCTTCATGTTGTTGTTGTTAGGTTTCATTAAGTTGGCTCTGGTTCATACTGACCCTAACTACAACAGAATGAAATGTTGTCTAGTCCTGTGCCAGCCTCACAATCCATGCTTACCTGAGCCCATTGTTGCAGCTACTGTGTCAATCAATCCCATTGAAGGCTTTTTCTTTCTTCGTTGACCCTCCACTCTACCAAGTATGATATCCATCTCCAGGGAATGGTCTCTTCTGACAATGTGACCAAAGTAGGTGAGATGAAGTCTGGCCTTTCTTGCCTGTAAGTAGCCCTCCGACTGCACTTCTTTCTGGATAGATCTGTTAGTTTTTCTGGCAGTCCATGGTACTTTCAGCATTCTTCACCAACACCATAACTCAAAAGCATCAACTATTATTCGGTTTTCCTTATTCATTTATGCAGATTTCACATGCATATGAGGCAATTGAAAATACCATGGCTTTGGTTAAGTGCGCCTTAGTCTTCAAAGAGATATCTTTGATCTTCAGCACTGTAAAGAGGTCTTTTGCAACAGATTTGCTCAGTGCAATATGATGTTTGATTTCTTGATTGCTGCTTCCATTAGTGTTGATTGTGGAACCAAGTAATATAAAATATTTGACAACATCAATGTGTCCTTCCTCCCAATGAATTCTTGCTTGCTCTCCCCATCCTCCAGAGCTATCTCCCTATGAAAACATTGCCTTTCTGTTCTCCCACAACTGATCAATTGATTGTGCCCAGGAATGTATAAAACTGATGTAAATGTTCACCCCATATGCCTGTCTATTGTTTGGCTGGAAGCCACAGGAATGAGTTCAGTTCCAGACCTGAAAGGAAACTAGTGTCCACAGTCAGGAGTTTCAGCAGGC
>NW_006922282.1:427528-436614 GCF_000298275.1 Orycteropus afer afer
CAAGCCAGTGAAGCAAGATCAATTTTGGGTCCAGTATTTTTAGCCTCATGGGTAAAAGAAACACCTCTTCAAAGTAAAACATCTACTTGTAATTATTTCTTGCAGCATATTTATCTGTTCCTAAAGCCACAGTACCATGGACTTTTTTGTTACATGAGATAATAGGCCTCTTATGGATTGAATTGTGTCCCCCTAAAATATGTGCTATAAATCTAATCTCTGTCTTTGGTGGTGTAGTGCCTAAGACATTTGACTGCTAACCAGAAGACTGGTGGTCCAAACTCACCAGTCACTCCTCAGAAGGAAGGTTGAGCAATCTACTTCCATAGTGATACTGCCTTGGAAACTCAAGGAGGGGTCGCTATGTGTCAGATTCGACTTGACTCTTGTAACAACAATCATTGAAAATTGTGTAGGGTGAACACATACACCTCCAGAACATTTTTATACATCAATTTTCTTCAAATGAGGACCCTGGAAAATCTCCAGCCAAACATGGGCAGGTAAAGTTGAATAAAATAGTTATCAGGGAAATAAACAAACTTTTTTAAAGTCTTGGAAAATGTGAGCTAAATAATTTATACAAAGAATGTAATCTGATGAGTCCTTTCAAATATATTTATCTTTTAGAATGGATTGTTGAAGGAATTTTGAGGACTATGTCTTTCATTGCTTCATGGGTCTCTTCTTATAGACTTCCAAGTAAAGTGATGAAAACAGACAGAGAGATGATTAGAAGGATTGTTACTTCTAAACAAGTTTCTACTGTGGCTGAAAGTTTTCAGCCTGGTAAGATAATCAACAATGGCTAAAAGGATTCCTTGTATCTAGAAGATAAAATACATTTAACACTTGGAAGTTCAATAAAGAGAAATGTAGATTGGCTCCAATTTGAAAGTCAATATGACTTAACCTCAAAGTCACAAAGACTCCCAATAGTGAGACTTAAACTCAAATAGCAGATACTTCTCTATCAGGTGTGAGCAATGGCAAACAAGGGGCCTTAAATAAATACAATGAGACTTTCAGTTTTCTAGATTGTCAATTCCTCCAAAAACCACTAGCTAGAGACACAAAAGATCACTACAAAAAAAAAAACAAAAAACAAACTCCAAACATTAATACAAGAATCTAAATGAGATATACATAAATGGAAGAATGTATAACATGATCATGAATAAGAAGATTTAATGTTATACAATTCTTAATATTACCCAAAGTGATCTAGATTTATAATGAAATACTGATCTAGATTTCATCATCATTCTTTAAAAAAGATAGGAAAGCTAATCATCAAATTCATATAGAAAGGAAATAGATCCTAGATAAGCAAAACATTACTAAAGAAGAACAAAGTAGGAAGGGTGACAATCCCTGATCTCAAAACCTGCTGCATAGCCACAGTAGTCAAAATAACTGGGCATTGGAACAATGACAGACACATAGACCAAAGGAATGTAATTGAAAATCCAGAAGTAAATCATCCACCTATGGATAGCTGATCTTTAACAAAGGGCTGAAACCTATAAATGGGGAAGAGATAGTCTCTTTAATAAATGGTGCTTGCAAAACTGGATGTTCATTTGGCAAAAAATTAAGCAGTATCCACATATCTAACATATATAAGAAAATATGATAGATCAAAGACCTAAATGTAAAAGTAAAATCACAAAGATTACCAAAGGAAAAAATGGTGGTAAATTAAAGCCCCCCCAAAAAAAAACACTGCCATGGAGTAGGATCCAACTCATAACAACCCCTCCTTGGTTTTCCAAGGTGGTATCACTACATAAGTAGATTGCCAACCTTCTTTCTGAGGAGTGACTAGTGGGTTTGAACTGCCAGCCTTCCGGTTAGCAGTCAAATGCCTTAAGATCTAAGGCACCAGACCTCTCAGGGATAAATTAGGGAGTAATTAAACTATGAAACATAATTACAAATGCACAAGCAGCAGAAAATAAACTAGGTGGATAAGACCTCCAAAAAATAAACATTTATGAACATCAAAAGACTTTCCAAAAGAGTTCAAAGGGAACCTACAGACCTATTAAAAAAATTGGCAATGACACATAAGACAAGGGACTAATGTATGAAATATAAAGTAAATTGCAAAATCTGAACAATAAAAAGAGAAACAATAAAATTTAAAAAGAGGATATGATATAAACAAACACTTCACCAAAAAAGACATTTACATGACTCACAAACACATGAAGAAATAGTCTTGACCATCAGCCATTAGGGAACTGTAAATCAAATAAAATCAGTAAGATGTCATCTCACCCAAGTATTAATACCCACTACTGTAGAGTCATATCTGACTCAAAGCTACCCCTCCTTGGCTTCCCAAGGCAGTATCACTATGGAAGTAGATTGCCCAATATTCCTTCCAAGGAGTGGTTGGTGGTTTTGAACCACCAGCCTCTGGTTAGTAGTCAAATACCTTAGGCATAATGCTACCAGAGCTCCTCAACCATTAATGTTGTTGTTGTGTTGTTATGTGCTGTCGAGTCGAAACTGACTCATAGTGACCCCTCTTTGGGTTTCTGAGGCAGTATCACAATAGAAGGAGATTGCCCAACCTTCCTTCTGAGCAGTGGCTGGTGGGTTTGAACCACCAGCTTTCTGGTTAGCAGTCAAGTACTTTAGGCACTAAGCTACCAGAGCTCCTCAACCATTAATAGCAAAGCTAAAAAAGAAAACAAAAATGTTGGTGAAGGTGTGGAGAGACTGAATCTTCAGGCACTCTGGGACTATAAATGGTACAACCTCTGTGGAAAGCAATTTGGATCATTCTTAAAATTTGGAAATAGAAATACCATATGCTCCAGCAACTCCACAATACCCTACAGAAATAGGATCTGTGACACAAACAGATATACGCAAACACACATTTATTACAGTATTATTCACAATAGCAAAAAATATGGAAACAACCCAAGTAACAATCAACAGAGGAATGGATAAACAAAGTATATACACATAATGGAATACTATACAATATTAAAGAATAATCATCATTCTGGAAGTCATTTCATAGTATGGATGAATCTAGAGCACATTAGGCTGTGCGAAATTAGTTCATCACAAAAGACAAATATTGTATAAGAGAACTAGTGTAAAAAGTCAAGAAAAAGTTTACACAAATAAATAATCATTATTTGATGGTTACCATTTGGGAAAGGGAGAGTAGGGTAAATCATTACTAGACAATAGACAAGTATTAACTTGAGTGAAAGGAAAGGAAATATACAATAAGTGGGAGGTCATCACCAAATGATCAAGGCAGTGGAAGACATCGAGAACAGAAAAAGAGATAAAGGCAACAAAGATTAATACTATTACATACACAATCCTGCAATAATAGGAATAATAATAATCTATGTGTGGATACATAGATAGATATTCAAACTGTACAGGGGTGGAAACGATAATGCAATTACATCCAAGAATATACATAGGGTTGACACAGGAAATCTATACATAAGTATTTATATGTGCTGAGAATATATACATGACTGTAGCAGAGCATACAGGGGACAAAGTTATGAAAACTTCTTAGTCATAACCAAACACCTTGAGGAAAGAGTCACTGGTTAGGGGAATCAGTACATAGCTCAAGGAACACTAAGGTCAATTTGCCTAATATTGTTCACAAAGACTAATCTACATCGAACTTTGGTGAGTAGCAACTGGGGTCTTAAAAGTTTTTGGCTGTCCATCTAAGGTGCAAATATTGGTCTCTCCTAGTCCACAGCAAAGCATAATGAAGATAATCAAAGACACAGGCAACAGTTAATCCAAAGGACTCATAGACTAAGTAAACCACAGCTTCCAGAACCCTGAGACCAGAAGAGCTGATGGTGCTTGGCCACCACTGCTGACAGCTCTGAAAGGGATCACAATAGGAGGCTGTGGATAGAGGAGGGAAAAATTGTGCATCTAAACTCAAAATCATAAAAAGACCAGACTTATTGGTTTGATGAAGATTGGAGAAACTCCCGAGACTATGGCCCTCAGATACCTGTCAATCTGGGAACTAAATTCAACTCCATGGTTCAACTTTCAGCTAAATGATTAAAAAAAAAAAGATAAACTGGACTATTAAGGTAGCAGTATACCAAGAAGTATTGTACTGTTTAGGAAAATCAACCATATGTGATCAAAAAGGAATCATTTATCCTAGGATAAAGCTGTGAAGTCAGGAAGGAATAGGAAAGAAGGATGAAGGGAAAAGGTAAACACAGAGACTAAGTGGGAAGAGCCCTGTTACATTGTAGGAATTGTAGTGAATGTCACAAAACTAAATGTGTATGAATTGTTGAATGGAAATCCAATTTGCTCTGTAAACTTTCACTCAAATTAATTTTAATAAAAAGAAAAAAATCTTTACATGAGACTTCTCTTCGAAAACAATAAGCAAAGAGAATTAAGTGTAATCTTTAAAATGTTCAATGACACAACTACCTTGAATTACATACCCTGTAAAATTATCCTTCCAAAGACAAACTTGATAAGATGTACTGCATTACACTTAAAATTGTCATCTCTGTGGAAAAAAACAAAATTGTTAAAGAATTAAAAAAATAGCACATAGTGAAAGAAAATATCTGCAAAATACTTATCAGATAAAGAATTTATATCCAAGATATATAAAGAAAATTTTAAAACCAGTAAGAAAGTAAGCTACACAAATGATGTAAAATATCCAAAATATCTAAACAGAAAATTCACCAGATGATAAAGTTCAACATCATATGTCATCATTGTTGTTATTTGTTGCTTTCAATTTGATTCTGAGTCATGGTGACCACTTGTGAGTAGAGTAGAATTGTTCCATAGCGTTTTAAGACATTTGTAAGCAGAATGCCAGGCCTGACTTCAGAGGTACCTTTGGGAAGGTTTGAACTATCAACCATTTGGCTAGTAGTATAGCACTTAACAATTTACCACACCCAGGGACACCTTTATATACCATTAGAGAATTGCAAAACAAAATAATAATGAGATACTAGTACACACCTATTGTTGTTGTTTACCACTGAGTCGGCCCCGACTCATAGCGACTCCTCCTTGGGTTTCCGAGGCAGTATCACTACGGAAGAAGGATTGCCCAACCTTCCTTCCGAGGAGTGGCTGGTGGGTTTGAACTGCCAGCCTTCTGGTGAGCAGTCAAGTGCCTTAGGCACTATGCTACCAGAGCCCCTACACACCTATTAGCATAGATAAAATCCAAACAACACCAAATGCTGACAAAGATGTGGAGCAACAGGACCTTTCAATCATTGCTGGAGGGAATGCAAGATGTTACAATCACTTTGGAATATAGTCAGGTAGTTTTTACAAAGACAAACACAACCTTTCAATCAAGCAAGAAATTGTGTTCCTAGATCTTTATCCAAATTAAATTTAAACACATATCCACATAAATCCCTGTATATGAATGTTTATAGAGATGTCTTCATAATTTCCAAGAATTGGAATCAATAAAGTTGTCTGTCAGTAGCTGAATGGAAAAACAAACTGGTGCATCCATACTATGGAATATTACTCAGCAATACAATGAAAGGAACTGTCAAACTATGAAAATAATGGAGAAAAGTTAAATGTGCTCTGCTATGTGAAATAAGATAGCCCCAAACAGCCACATGTTGTATATTTGCAACAATATTGCATTCTGGAAAAGGCAAAACTATAGAGAGAGCAAAAAGATTAGTGGTTTCAAGGGGATCAAAAGGAGGAGGGAATGATGAAATGGTGGCAGACAGACCATTTTAAAAGCAAAAAAAAAAAAAAAACTATTCTGTAAACATTTGTCAAAAACCACAAGATTGTACAACACAAAGAGTGAAACTTAATGCAAACTATGAACATTGGTCTTACCATTACAATTATTCTAAGTTTCTGGGGCAGTACATGGGAACTCTCTGTACTTTCTGCACAATTTTCTTGCACTTCTAAATTATTCTAAAAATAAAAATTTAATTTTTTTAAAGATTCTGTTTAAAAAGAATAAGTAAAAGTAAGGAAACATATTTTCTGATAAAACCTGAAGAAAATAATACAAGCTTGCTGGCACCTTGATTTAAGTCCAGTCAGATCTGTGTGGCACTTCAGACTGACAAAATTCTAAAATAGCAAATGTATTGTTTTTAGCCACTATGTTTGGCAATTTTAAAAAATACCACTACAATCTAGCACGCACACACACACACACACACAGAGAGAAACCTAATCAAACAGAATAATAGACCAATTGAAACAAGAAAGAATATCACCATGGCAGAATATAGTAATATCAAAATGGGAAATTATGGTTGTATATGTATGTAGTATTAGGGTACAATATAGGAGATTTTAAGTCAGTCTTGAAAACTAGAAAATGGTTGAGTTTGTGAAAAATATATGACATCAGAGCTTTGAACTGGTGGGCACCAGAAGTTGAGGTTCTTGGGGATATTTTAAGTGGGCAAGCTTTTAGCCTTCTTAAGGAATCTGTTTAATAGAGTCATACTCAGAAATATATTTCCTGGAGCAAGCAGCTATGCTATTTTTCATTGGTGTATACTTTGTTTAGGAGCTCTGGTGGCATAGTGCCTAAGGCATTTGACTGCTAACCAGAAGACTGGTGGTTCAAACCCACCATCCACTCCTAACAAGGAAGATTGGACAATTTTTGGCTATACTTTGTTTATCATAGGGATAGAGAAGCATGAGTATTTCTAATAATATGCAAGATGGGAAAGGATATTATGTCAATAGAAACATAATATTAATTTGCATTGACACCTACTTTAAATTGAATAATAGAGCATGGTTTAATTACAAATTACTAGACAAGAGGTGAAAATGCAATATAAGTCTAAGTTGAGTAAAAGTGGTAGAATTGAAAGTGATTCAATAATTGTAGATAGCATAGTTTCATTTATTTTTATTACATACATATCATTGATGTGTTCTTGTAATAGCCTTGATTTTTGCTGACAAAATGCAAAAGTAAAGAATAACACATATAAAAAATTTAAAAAAGAGAGAGTCTTTTATGGGAAGTTAAAGGTGAGCACCACGTACACTATTTGGCAAAATGACAAATGGACCTAGCTTAAAATCAATATTTATCTGATTCCTATATCAGGATAGGATGATTTTCAGATATTGTTAAAAAATAATATGGAAATTATCTAAAATGCTATTGTTTCAATTTTATTAGTAAATATTTGGAATTCAAATATCATGTATTTGATAATATGGAAATAGAACACAAAATTCTTGGTTGGTTTGCTTCAGTTATCTAGTTGTATGAATTCTATATGTAATATTAAATCACTAGCTTTTTGGTTTCCACTATTGTGACAGGAATTATATATTTTAGGCTACCTCATTCTTCTCTCACTTTTATTCTTTGCATTCACTTTATGTATTTTTGACTGTGTTGAATAAGACTTTATCATAAACATTTTTATTTAATATTTTACAATATTTCCTCCCTGAAAAATTTTCATATAGCAAAAAAAGAAACAAACGAAAGCTTAAAATGTATTTTCATAACATTTGTACTGGTTACAAGTTAGAAATTGTGGTGAGTACCTCAAAAAATAGCATATCATTAAATGTCTGTTTATTATTTTGTATTATTATTACTTAAGTATGTGTTTTAACCACTATTAGTCTGAGACTTACTGTATTGTGATGACTTGAGTGATGCTGGTGGCTATGTTACCAGTATTTAAAATACCAGCAGGATAACCCCTGGTGAACAGGTTTCAGCAGAGACTCCAGGCTAAGAAAGACTAGGAAGAAAAATATAGCAATTTAATTCTGAATGAAAAGTGGACTGTGAAAATCTAATGGATAGCAGGAAAATGTTGTTTGCTATTGTGCAGGAAGATCAGTCCCTTGGGCTGGAAAACATTAAAAAAAAAATGACTGAAGAAGAGCTGCTTACTCAAAGTATGGTTACCTTTAATGACATGAATGGAGGAAGACTTTTGAGAATTTAGTTTTTTGATGTGAGAAGTCTCAAAAATAGAACAAACAATTACAAACATCCATTAGTATTTGGAATGAGGAATGTACAAAGTATGGATCAAGGAAAATTTCAAGTTGTCAAAAATGAAAAGAAACACTTGAAGATCAATATCCTAGACATTAATGATCTGAAAGAGACTGGTATTGACCATTCTAAATCAGAAAACCACGTACTCTATTACATCGAGAATGACAAATTAAAGAAAAACAGCATCACATTTATTGTCAAAAAGAATATTTCAAGGTCCATCCTGAAATACAATGCTGTCAGTGATCAGGTAATTGACAGGAACCAACAAAGGAGACAAGTTAATATGACTATTATACAAATTTATGCACCAACTACATATACAAAGGCAAAGGGGACCAGAAAAGATCGAGGAGTCAGCTGCAAGGATCCAGGTGAGGAGAGGGAACATGGCCACACCTCACAAGTGGCAAAGCAAGAAAGCAGGGAAAGGACAGAAAAGGCAAAGGAGACCATTACAGATCAAGGAGTCAGCCATGGGGACCAAGGTGAAGAGAGGGAACCCAGGCCATGCCCCACAAGCGGCAAGGTGGGAAAGAATGGGAAGGACAGAAAAGGCAAAGGGAACCTGAACAAATCAAGGAGTCAGCTGCAGGTATCAAGGTAGGGTGGTTGGAGAGGTTTCCAACACCTAAGTGAGACAAACTTGTCGGTCGGTTTGTCCTACTGTGGTGACGTGCTGCTGTGAGTCTTGAGGCTGTGCCTCTGGTGCACAGGTATCTGCCCAGCTTGCAGACTGAGACAGACTAGGAAGAAGGAAGAGGCCATCCACTTCTCAAAGAATTGGCTAGGGAAAACCTTATGAATAGCAGAGAAACATAGTTTGATACATTACTGTACAATTTTATGAATAGTCTAGAAACATTGTCCAATACAGAGGAGGAAGATGACTCACTTAGGTTAAAAACCTCTCAAAATATGACTGGGCAAGAGCTGCATTATCAGAGTAAAACCAGCCTTACTCATATGGATAAGGTTAAGCTTTCAAGACCTCCATTTTCTGACATGGCACCACTCACATTGAGGAGAA
>NW_006922282.1:438875-451744 GCF_000298275.1 Orycteropus afer afer
AAGGATGTCTCCTTGAGGACTAAGATGCACCTGACACAAGCCATGATATTTTCAATTGCCTTGTATACATGTGAGAGCTGGACAATGAATAAGAAAGACCAAAAAAAAGTTGATATTTTTGAGTTGTGGTGCTGGCAAAAAATGCTGAAAGTACCGTGGACTGCTAAAAGAATAACAGATATCTCCTGGAGGAAGTGAAGCTGAAATGCCCCTTGGAAGTGAGAATGGCCAGACTTCATCCCACCTACTTTGGGCATGTTGTCAAAAGGGACCTTCCCTTGAGAAGGATGTCATGCTTGGTAAGGTGGAGGGTTGATGAAAGAGGGAAGTCCTTCAATGAGATAGATTGACATGGTGACTGTGACAATCGGCTCAAGTATAGCAAGGATATGGTGCTGGCGAGGGATCAGGCGATGTTTCGTTCTGCTGCACATGGGGTCACTATGAGTCAGAAATGACTCAAGGGCACCTAACAACAACAATACTTATACAAAATATGGAGTAATTGAAGACTTTTTATCAACTTCCATAGTTTGAAATGGATCAACCATGCAATCAAGATTCATTATTACTGATTGGAATGCAAAAAGGGAGATCAATAATTGCAAAATATGCCTTTGGTGATAGATATGACTATGGAGATTACAAGATAGAACTCTTCAAGACCAATGATTTATTCATTAAAAATATCATTTTATCAACAGCATACAGTGGTTATATATATGAAATTTGACAAATGAAGACATACACAAATCAAATCAAATACATATAAAATGAGAAATTCAGCATCATCAGTAAGTACAAAGTCAGATGCCAGTTGTCAAACAGGTTACTAATTTTTCATAGCAAGTTCAAGTTGGATCTGAAGAAAATTAAAACAAGTTCAAGAGCAAAAGTATGAAGTTGAGTATATTCCACCTGAATTAAGTGACTATTTCCAAAATAGTCTATAACAACTTGAACAATAATAAGCAAAAGGCAGAAGAGTTGTCAAATGATAATAAGGTCAAAATCTATGCAGTAAGCAAAAGAGTAAAAGACAGGGGAAAAAAAAAAAAAAAAAAAGAAAGGCTCAAAATGTGTGCCAAAGGAGACTCTCATGGGACTTACAGTAAGATAGCAGAATAGGCAGGCAAGCTACACAAACCCTCTTCAACAAACAAAAGAAAAACCAATTGACAGAAATACAGAAGATAATCCTGGAGTCCTGAGTTTTGAAGGGAAGTACATAGAAGTGGATTAGGTACCAACTATTAAAAGAACCTGAATGAAAACAGTGAGTACCAAGACGAATGAAGTTGTGGACTATCATGTACTCTGACAGTACAAACAGCCTAATATTTCCCAGTGATAATGAAACCTAAGAATTGACCTAGGATGAGCTCTGGTCACCAAGTGCTGCAAAAACAACTGCTCTGGTGGCTGATGACTGGGAATGAAAACAGCAAAGTAGGACACAAGCCAAGTTGTGGACTTTCAGCTGTCCGAAGGGCATAGTCATTTTGATTGTTTATAACTGGTGGCCATTTTGAATATTTAATGTCATTGAGGATGTGGCCCCTTTGAATGTTTACAAGTGGTGCCCATTTTGATATTAAAAGTGACCAAGGGAGCAACCATTTTGAATGTTTGAAAGAAGTGGCCATTTTGGATATTTAAAGTGACAGCATTCTAATTCGGATTCAAGGGTCCTTAAATAGGTTTCACTTGACAAGCATGTCAGGGACATAAGGGAAGTTGGCAATGGAAAAGGAGACAGGTGGTGAGTCTATAAGTGCTACCAACTAGTGAATAGAGGAGCACAGTACTCTGTTTACTTAGATAACATCCAAACAAAACAGTAAAAATGAAAGTCTTGGGCAAATCACTCCAAAATACAATCACTAATTAAATATAAACACAAAAATGTCACAATGTCTCTGAGACAACATTGCATCACAGTCCACAAAAAGAAGTAAGATAAAGCAGAAGAAACAAGGGGTCAGGATACAGATCCAGAACATATCCCTGAAGAAAAAGCAGCACTGGAACTCCCTGACAAGGAATTCAAAAAAATTTTATTTAAGTACCTTTAACAGATTGAGATTTAAATCAAGGAAATCACAGAGGAAATTGAACAATTTCAAAAGGCAATACAAGAACAAAATGACAAAATAAATGAAAAATTAGAAATGATACAAAATCTACAGATAGAAATCCATAAGATTAATACTAAATTTTCAGAAATAGCTAACACACTGAATGGGCAGAAGAGTAAAATTGAGTCAATGGAAGGCAGGATTAGTGAGATTTAAGACAAACACCTCAATACTTCTTTGGAAAGGGGTCAATCCTAAAACAAGATCAAAACAAAATGAAGAAAGCCTAAGGTTCATGTGGGATACCATCAAAAGGAATAACCTACATGTAATCAGAAATCCAAAACAGGAAGAAAAAAATAAAACCACAGAAAAAATTGTTGAAGATTTGTTGGAAGAGAATTTCCCTGGTATGATGAAAGATAGGAATATATACATTCAAGTAGTCCAACAAATTCTAAACAGGATAGACCGCAAAAGAAAATCACCAAGATACATCATCATCAAACTCACAAAAACCAAAAGACAAAGAAAGAATCCTGAAAGTAGTATGGGAAAAATGAAAATTTACATATGGGGCAAACAATAAGACTAAGCTCAGATTTCTCAGCAGAAACTATGCAGGTGAGAAGACAAATGGGATGGTATATATAAAAACTTAAAAGAAAAATATTCAACCAAGAATTATATAGCCAGCAAAACTGTCCCTCAAATATGATAGTGACATTAGGAGATTTCCAGATAAACAGAAATTAAAGTGAGTTGTTAAATCCAGAACAACCTTATAAGAGATGCCAAAAGGGAGTCCAATGGACAGAGAACTAAGAACAGCAAACAACTGACCACTAACACACATGATGACAAAAGCCAACTCGGTTATGGAAGTATCCAAAGTAAATAAGCCTACAAGATTGGAAACAGGGAACCAGAGACACCAATTGACAAATGACGACAACTACAAACCAAAAAGAGGGAAAAAATGGTGTAGTTATGGAGCTTCTAAATGGTGGTGAAGTCAAGACATCTACAAGATAGAATAGACTGTTCTAAACTTGGGAAGAAAATTATAAATCACAGGGTAACCTCAATGAAAAATGATAAACCTTCATATCAAAATTAAAGAAGACCAACACATATAGTTACCAAATACTAAAACAATAGCAATGAAGAAAGTGATAACACGATTCTTAAAAAATAATAATAGTAATAATACATAGCTCACCAGAGAACCTTACAATTAAACATACCACTCAAGAGACAAAAAGTTGTAGATTGGAGAAGAAAACATAACCCATTGATAGGTGTCTACAAAAGACATGACTTAGTGCTAAAGACAAAAAAAAAAGACTAAAAATCAATAATTAAAGATATATCAGGCAAATGGCAACCATTAAAGAGCAGCAGTGGCAATATTAATCTCTGATAAAATTGACATTAAGACACAAGCTACCATAAGAAACAAGGGAAAAAATATATAATGATTAAAACATAGATTGAAGAAGAGGACATACAATAATAAATATATATGCATCCTATGAAAGAGCCCCAAAATAAATAAAACAGACTCTATTAGAACTGAGAAGACAGATAGATGACTCCGCAATCTTAGTAGAATACTTTAATACACCACTTTCAAACACAGATAGAAAACCTGGAAAGAAAGTCAACAAAGACACAGAAAAGCTAAACAATACAATCCAATAGCTTAATCTTATAGACATCTACAGAGACCTCCACCCAACAATAGCACAATATAGATTCTTTTCCAGTGAACATGGAATATTCTCTAGTATAGATCATATGTTAGGCCACAAAGCAAACCTCAACAAATTTAAAAAACATTGACATACTGAAAAACATTTTCTCAGATCACAATGCTGTAAAATTAGAAATCAACAATAGGAAGTTGAACAGACAAAGGGCAAACTCCTGGACACTGAATAGCACCTTCCTTGAAAATGACAGTAATAGAAGAAATTTTTTTAAAAAAATGAAATTAAAAAATTCCTTGAATCAAATAAGAATGAAAGCACAGCATACAAAAATCTTTGGGACACAGCAAAACAGTGATCAGAGACCAATATATAGCAATTAATGTTGTTTTGGTTACCTAGTGCCACTCTGACAAGAATATACCACAAATAGGATGGCCTTAACAAACAGAAGTTTATTCTCTTACAGTGCAGGATGCTAGAAGTCCATGTTCAAAGTGCCAAGCTCTAGGGCCTGAGTGAAAACCCCACATCCTTGGGTTTCAGCTCTCCCTCCAGCTCCCGGCCCACTGAAGCTAGAGGCTTTTCTTCACTCAGACAGCTACTGGCTGCTGAGGCTGCCAAGTCCAAAGTTGACAAGTAAAAAGGCACAGACCTGATGTTACCAAACCACACAGCAGATCATTAATTCAAGACCACTGTAAGTCCAAAATCAGTAGAGCATGGCAGGCTGCCGAACATTGACACAGCTACATGCAGGGTCCACGTGTGCCAAAAGCTAGAGATCATTCCCAAAGCTGTTTCTTATATACAAGGAGCAGACCATATACCCAAAGCAGCTGCTTGTGGTAGATCCCACCATGGAGTTAAATGCAAGTCTCATCATGGGAAATACTACACCCAGCTTCCTAGTTACACAACCAGGCCCAGCCAAATTGACACACAAACATAACCACCACAAATGCACACATCAAAAAGAAGAGCCAAAATCAACACTTTAAACCAACATCTCCAACAATGAGAAAAAGAACAGCAAGAAAAGCCTACAGTCACCAGAAGAAAGGAAATAAAGATACGAGCAGAAATCAATGAAACAAAAAAATAGAAAAACAATAGAAAAATCAACAAGACTAGAAGTTGTTTCTTTGAAAAGATTAATAAATTTGACAAACCACTGCCAAAGTTAACAAAGGAAAAGAGAGAGAGACTGCAAATAAATTGAATAAGAAATGAATAGGATGACACCACAACAGAACCAACAGAAATTAAGAGGATGAAATCAAGATACTCTGAAGAACTATACTCCAAAAAATTCAAAAATTTAGAAAAAAAAATGAACAGATTTCCAGGAATATACTACTTACCTACTAACAGACACTGAAGGTAGAACATATAAACAGACTCACAACCAAAGAAAAAATGGAACAGGTCATAAAAAAAATTACCAACAGATTTTCAAAGTGGAGTCTCATCAGTAATCACCCTGCTATTTCCCTCTAACATCTTAGTGTTTGAAACATGAGCTACAGCAGTTTGAATTAGGGATTCTGGTGCTCTGAACAGCTCACTAGGTCAGAGTGAACCAAACTAAGGGGAGTAGAATTAGAAAAGAGAAAGGACTCTGTGTGGGGGGTACAAATAACAAGATAAGAGGATCTGTCCTGCGTAGCACAGACAGGCAGCCGAGTAAGGCCATTGGAGACCTCTCTGGGTTAAGGAAAAAGACACATTGCACAAGAATACCAGCAATAACCCCACAGATCTACCTTCAGTACCTGATTTTATCGGTAATTTGGGTCAGCTACGTGCAAACTGGCATGGCCATCTCCACTGAAACCCAAGCAGAGAGTCCATTGTGGCCACAAAAGGGTGGGCCCAGGGAGGTGCCTGTGCATCACAACACGGATCAAGATTGGGTCAGCTTAATGGTACTGAGGAGCCTGCACTTGACTTTGTCTCTAATATTGGAACTACAGGGTGCACAGGCAATGGCCTGGCTCCTGCACTGCTGAAACCAAGTGGATCTTTGGCACTGCAGGTGGGCTGACCTAGAGAGGAACTGCTGTGGTGGATTGTGGTCTGGGTCGTTGCCGTGGGTAGGCCGACCCAGAGAGGCACTCCCAAGGTGGATTATGGAGCTGGGCTGTTGTCTTGGATCAGCTTTTTGGCACCAAGGGGCCTTGGGAGTAGGATTTTTGCATATGTCTGAGCCAGGCAGAAAGTATTTACCCCCTAACAACTGGGGTCTTTGCTGAAATTGATCTGCAGGCCTGTGAATAACAATACAACATCATCATTAGCAGCCTGCTCAAAGCCCTAGAAACCACCCTCAGCAATGTGGCATGTTTCTTCTTTCTCTCCTCTGCTCCCACCTCCTCCGACAATACCTTCACTCATCCAAAAGAAGAAACTACATTCAGCCACCAAAATACCTCCTGGTTCAAATTTTAAACCCTCTTTTTAGGAAATAGAAACCCATATCCACATTCCACACAGTGATTCTACCATCACAAAGAAAACTGCAGAGCAACTCAGCGTACCTGAATTAATAACTAAAAATAAATAAAATGCACCAGCTTCACTTTTTCAAAATATTAAATCATGAAACAAAGACAAAAAAATCAATACATAACCAACAGTTAAATGTCTAGGAAACAACAGGTAACCTGAAATCAAACAAAAAAACATCACCATTAGAAGCAAAATCACAAATAAAGGCCTCATTAAACACGGAGGAAGAAGAGGCAATAGAATTATCTGAAAGGAATTTAGAAGGTATGATTATAGGGCTTTACAAGAGCCTAAGGGAACCCCCAACAAAAGCAAGTAGAAAACAGACAGTTCCCAAGAAGAACTCAGGAAAATCATTCAAGAACAAAATAATAAGATTAATGCACAATTGGAACTCATACAAAAACAGCAGTTAGAAATACAGAAGATGAATATTAAAATTACAGAATTACACAACACAGTAAAAGCAAAAAAGAATGAGGTAGAACTGGCTGAAGAACGTATATCCCAACTAGAAGACAAATCCCTTGACACCAGCCTGTATGAAGAAAAATCAGAACAAAGATTTAAGAGAATTGAAGTTGTTGTTGTTATTATGTGCTGTCAAGTTGGACCTGACTCATAACAACCTCTTCTTGTGTTTCAGAGGTAGTATCACTATGGAAGTAGATTGCCCCACCTTCCTTCCAAGGAGTGGCTGGTGGGTTTGAACCACCAGTCTTCTGGTTAGCAGTCAAGTGCCCTAGGCATTAAGCTACCAGAGCTCCTAAGAGAATTGAAGAGAACCTAAGAATTATATGGATGACATGAGAGAAAACAACATATGACTCATTGGAATTCCAGAACAAGAAGAGATGAAATAAACCACTGAGAAAATTATGGAAGACCTGCTAATAGAAAACTTCCCCATATCATAAAGGAAGAAAGGGTATTTGTTGAAGAAGCCCAGAGAATACCACACAAGATAGATCCTAAGAGAAAAACACCGAGGCATATTATAATCAAACTCTCCAAAAACAAACACACACACACACACAAATTGAGAGCTGCCAAAGAGAAAAGAAATATTACTTATAATAACCAAACAGTTAGGCTGAGCTCTGATTACTCAACAGACACCATACAGGCAAAAAGGCAATGGGATGGCATATATACTGAAGGAAAAGAACCTCCAACCAAGAATCTTATATCCAGACAAATTATCCATCAAATATGAAGATGAAATAAAGCCATTATCAGACAAACAGAAATTAAGGGATTTTGTGAAAACCAGACCAACTCTACAAGAAATGCTTAAGGAAGTCCTTCAAATAGAGAACTCACAATGGAGATCAACAAAATCAGGAAATGTGGCATCGGCACTAAAACCAAATCAGAAATAGAAACTCAAAAATATGACCACAAAACACTGTACACTAAAAAGCAAGGAAGTCAATCAGAACATGACAACACCAACTAACCTATTAGAGGGAATAAAACTTCTAGGTACAAACTTCCAAATGGAGAGGGAAAACAGGACAATGTCTTCACTGTACACACTGTTCTAAAAATGTAGAGACAAGAATGTACACTAAGGTAACCGCAGAGAAAATTAACAATCCCCGTAAGCAAATCCAGAAAGAAGGAAAACATATGGTTTAATAAGTACAAACCAACAATACAGAAAAGAGAGAAAGCATTAGGCAACAGAGTGAACTCAGTACAGAAAAGTATATGGACCAAGGAAACACCAATAACACTACAAACAAACACAATAGAATGACAGCAATAGGTTCATACCTATCACTAATTATACTCAATGTGAATGGAATAAATGCAACTATCAAAAGAAAGAGAGTGGCAGACTGGACACGGCGATAGGCTGCCTGCAAAAGACCCACCATGGAAACAAAGATAAAAACAAATTAAGAGTTAAGGAATGGAAAAAATATATATATACCAAACCAATGCTAACCAAAAGAAAGCAGGAGTGACAATATTAATTTCTTATAAAATTAGACGTTAAGGTAAAAAACATCATAAGAGACAAAGAAGTACATTATATGATGTTGAAAGTGTCAATTGACAAAGAAGACGGTACTATAATAAATATTTATTCACCCAATGAAAGTGCTCCAAAATACGTGAAACAAATATAAACTGAATTAAAAGGGAAAATAGACAACTGTACAATAGCAGTAGGAAACTTTAACATACTACTTTAAAAGAGGGACAGATCAACTAGAAAAGAACTCAACAAAGATACAGAAGAACTCAACAGTACAGTCAACCAACTCATGGACATATACATAGCATTTCACCCGACAAAAACACAATTCTTATTATTCTCCAGTGTACATGGATCTGTCTCCAGAATAGACCATATGTTAGGACATAAAACAAGCCTCAATAAATTCAAAAGCATTGAAATACTTCAAAGCATCTTCTATGACCACAATGCTATAAAATTAGAAATTAATAATAGGAAGAGCAAGGGAAAAACATCAAACATATGAAAGCTGAACAATTCACTGCTCAAAAAACTACTGGGTAAGAAAACAAATAAAAACTGAAATAATAATAATAATAATAATAATTCCTAGAAACAAATGAGAATGAGGATACATCATACCAAAACCTATGGGACACAGAGAAAGCAGTACTCAGGGGACAGTTTATAGCAATAAATGCATACATCAAAAAAGAGGAAAGAAGCAGAATCAACACTCTAACTCAAACAACTAGAAATAGAACAACCCAGTTGGAATCATCAAAATGTAATTTCAAGGAAGAGCACTTGTAAGTGCATAGTCAATAAAACACAAGTAATCATTTTTCTGGTATTCTTTGCTTTGAGCCAAGATCCATCTGACTCTAGCTTCACCCTTGCTCCACATCCTCTTTTGAATCCAGCTTTCATTTCTGGAAGTTCTCTGTCAATATACTGATGCAACCATTTTTGAATTATCTTCAGTAAGATTTTACTTGCATGCAATATTAATGATATTGTTCTATAATTTACACATTCTGTGGGATCCCCTTTGTTTGGAATGCATACTAATATGGATCTCTTCCAGTCAGTTGGCCAGGTAGCTGTCTTCCAAATCTCTTGGCATAACCCAGTGAGTGCCTCCAGTGGGGCACGCATTTGTTGAAACATCTCAATGGTTGTTCCATCAATTCCTGGAGCCTTGTTTTTCGCCAAATCTATCAGTGAAGCTTTGACTTCTTCTTTCAACACCATTGGTTCTTGAACATGTGCCAACTCCTGAAATGGATGAAGATCGACCAGTCTTTTTGGTATAGTGACTCTGTGTATTTCTTTCACTTTCTATCAATGCTTCCTGCATCGTCTGATATTTTGTGCATAGAATCTTTCAATATTGCAACTCGAGGCTTAATTTTTTTCCTCAGTTCTTTCAGCTTGAGAAATGCCAAGCATGTTCTTACCTTTTGGTTTTCTAACTCCAGATCTTTGAACATTTCATTATAGTAATTGGTTTTGTCTGCCCTAGCTGCTCTTTCAAATCTTCTGTTCATCTCTTTTATCTTGTCATTTCTTCCATTTGCTTTAGCTACTCTTTGCTCAAGGGCAACTTTCAGAGTCTCTTCTGACATCCATTTTGCTCTTTTCTTTCTTTCTCATATTTTTAATGACCTCTTGCTTTCTTCATGGATGATGCTCTTGATATCATCACATAGTTCTTCTGGTTTTATGTCACTGGTTTTCAATATATCAAATATTTTCTTTAGATGGTCTCTAAATTCAAAAGTGATATATGTTGGCTCTCTTGGATTTGTTTTGGTTGTCTTCAACTTCAAGTTGAACTTGTGTATGAGCAGTTGATTGTCTGTTCCACTTTCAGATCCTGGCCTTGTTTTGGCTGAAGATATTGAACTTTACCATCTCCACTTGCCACAGATGTAGTCAATCTGATTCCTATGTACTCCATCTGGCCAAGTCCACATGTATAGCTGACGTTTGTGTTATTGAAAAAAGGTATTTGCAATGAATAAGCCATTAGTCTCGCAAAATTCTATCATGCAATATCCAGTGTTAATTCTGTCACCAAGGCTAATTTTCCAACTGCCAGTGATTCTTCTTTGCTTTGAACTTTTGCTTTCCAATCACCAGTGATAAGCAACACATCTTGAGTGCATGTTCAGTCAATTTCAGACTGCAGAAGTTGATAAAAATCTTCAATTTCCTCATCTTTGGCTTTGCTGGTTGGTACGTAAATTTGAATAATAGTAGGATTAATGGGTCTTCCTTGCAGGTGTATGGATATTATCCTACCAGTGACAACATTGTACTTCAGGACAGATCTTGAAACATCCTTCGTGATGATGAATGCCAAACCATTCCTCTTCAATTTGTCATTCCCGGCATAGTAGATCATATGATTGTCTAATTCAAAATGCCCAAAACCCATACATTTCAGCTCACTAATGCCTAGGATATCAATCTTGATGTGTCCCATTTCATTTTTGACAACTTCCAATTTTCCTATATTCATGGTTTGTACATTCCATGTTCTGATTATTAATGGATGTTTGCAGCTGTTTCTTCTCATCGTGAGACGTGCCACATCAGCAAAAAGAGGTCCCAAAAGCTTTACTTTATCCATATAATTAAGGTAAGCTTTACTCTAATGAGGCAGCTCTTTCCCAGTCTTATTTGAGTGCCTTGAGACCCAAGGGGCTCCTCTTATTGCACTGTATTTGACAGTGTTTCCAAGCTATTCATAAAGTAGCCCAGTAATGTATCAGACAGTGTTTCTCTGCTTTTCATAAAGTTTTCCCTGTCCTATTTTTGAGAAGTGGATGGCCTTCTTCTTCTTCCTAGTCTGTCTTAGTCTATAAATTGTGTTGAAACCTGTGCAGCATGTGCAACTGTGCTGACATCTGAAACACCAGTGACAGAACCTCAAGGTCACAGTAATGTTCAAGCCCCACAGGATGACAAAACGAAAGACAAGTTTGTCTCCCTTAGCTATTGGAAACTTCTGAACCCTCCCCTTACCTAATTCCTACCTGGAACCTACCACTTTGTGGTTCCTGGCCACTCCCTTTCTTTCCTGGCTAAGGGACCTGGATCCTAGTCTTGCCTCCCTCCCCTTTACCTGGATATCTTCCTGTTCCACAGATTCCTGACCTTTCCTGCTCCTTCCCTTTCCTGGATCAAGGAGGCTTGGGCCTAGCCTTGCTTCCCACACCTTTTTACCTGGATATATTACCACTCTGGTGGTCCCCAGCCTCTCCTGCCCCCTCCCTTTCCTGGATCTAGGGGACTTGGGCATTATCAGCAATAATGTTGTTGTTTTTGTTGTTATGTGCCATCGAGTCAGATCCGACTCATAGTGACCACTCCTTGGGTTTCTGAGGTAGTATCACCACAGAACCACCAGCCTTCTGGTTAGCAGTCAAGTGCCTTAGGCACTACACTACCAGAGCTCCACTAATCTATTGGTAGATATATATATAGGTTGACAGGCAAAAAGATCAGGTATGGGTAGGCAAACCAGAATATACACATTGCTGTATATAGATTTAGGGAACTATGGTGGTGTAGTGAGTTAAATATTTGGAAGTTAACCAGAAGGTCAACAGTCAAATCCCACCAGCTGCCCCATGGGAAGAAGATGAGGCAATCTACTTCTGTAAAGATTTACAGCCTTGGAAATCCATTGAGTGTCACTATGTGTCAGAATCAACTCCATGGTAGTGGGTTTGGTTTGGAGTTGATATGTAGTTCTGGCAGAAAATATTCCTACATATGTATTTGTATACACTATAAAAATGTCACATACACTAAAGAGCTAGTAGGGGAATGTGGTAGTTAAAGTTGTGTGTCAACTTGGCTGGGCGTGGTTTGAGTTGATGGGCAGGTGGATACAATTATTTCCTCTGAAGAAACTGTAATCACCTTCATGGTGGAATCTGCTATGAACAGATAGGGAGATCTCTTTGGGGTGTGTCCTGCTTCCAGTGTATAAGGAGATGCTTTTGGAGAAGTCTCTAGCTTTTTGGTACATTTAGCTGGGTCTCTAGTTCCTGGACTTGAATCAGTGACTTGCCACATTGCCTGCTGATTTGGGTATTGTTCTTGGACTTGAACCTGTGGCTTGCCATTCTGCCTGCCAGTATTGGGTTTGTGCCATTTTAACTGTTGACCTTGGGTTTGTCAGCTTCAGAAGCTACAAGCTGCGTGAGTCAGGAGTAATTTACCACTTCTAGTAGACCTGGAACTAAAGGGACCTTCACCCAGACCCTAGAGTCAGCACTCTCAATTTGGACTTCTACCCTTCACTGTAAGAGAATACTGGTCTGACAGAGACTGGTGAATCCTTGAGACTAGGACTCCTACTTGGAACTGGACTTACTCCTGTGTCTTAACTCTCAGCTGAACAATAGTCAAGACTATGACTGAACAATTACACCAGGGAGTTGTAGTTCTTAGAAAAATGATAGACATGAGATCAGTAAGGCTTCATTTACACAGGGAGAAAGTAAGGGAGACAGGAGTACATAAGGAAGAAGGACATAAGAAAAGGGTAACTACAAGAAGGAAGTGGGAAAAGAGTGACTG
>NW_006922282.1:453190-454435 GCF_000298275.1 Orycteropus afer afer
TAAGGCATAGCTACAGACTCTAATATAATTTGAGAAAAAGTGAAGTTAATATATAACAACTTAAAAGGAAAGTGAAGGATCTAAAGCTTGAGAATTTAATGACAGCAAAGGATGGTTTAAAAAGTGTCAGGATAACAGGCAGCTTACCATCCAAGGGGCAACAGACGAGTTCCCAGATGTCATTAAGAAAATCATTGAGGAGAAACGATATCTGCCTGAGCAAGCTTTTAATGCACAGAAAAGTGTACTATTCTGGGATAAAAGTGCTACAAAGGACATTTATTAGTAAGAGAAGTAAACACCAGGATATAAGACAGGAAGGGATGTACAAATGCAGTTGAATCTTGTGATAAATATTGTTTATGCTACTGACAAAGTTTCCACTCAACAGTAGAATATTTGTTAAGTCTTTAAAGATTCGAAAGTTATATGCACGTTTTTGACTGCATAGAGGTTAGATCCCCTAAACCCCAAGTTGTTCAAGGATCAACTGCATTCATACAAATGTCTGTATATAGATATAGATATACATGTCTATCCATAGGCAAAGAGCTGTGATAATTCAGTGGCTAAGGCAAGCTGCATTAACTGAATATGTCAGTCCCAGGGTTACAGGTGAGGAGAGACAACTCAGGGACACCCAGAGTAGCAGGCCAGAAGAGCAGGAGAAAGGAGATAAAAGCCTTGAACACGGACAGAAGAGCAGTCAGCCCCAGGGTTACAGGTGAGGAGAGACAACTCAGGGATGCCCAAAGAAGTAGGCCAGAAGAGCAGGAGAAAGGGGATTAAAAGCCAGGAAGCCAGACAGAGGAATAGTCAGCCACAGGAACCCAGGTGGGGGGTGATACAAGAGGTCTCCAACAGCAAGACAAACTTGTCTGTGAGTTTGTCCTACTGTGGTGACATGTAGATGTGAGTTTTGGGCTGAGCCTCTGGTGTTTAAAACCCAACGAGATGCACATGGTGAACAGGTAACAGCCCAGGTTATAGACAGAGACAGACTAGGAAGAAGGAAGAGGCCGCCCACTTCTGAAAGAATTGGACAGGGAAAACCTTGTGAATAGCAAAGAAACACTGTTTGGTACATTACTGTGCACCTTTAGGAATAGTCCGTTTAGGCTAAAAGGCTCTCAAAATAGGACTGGGGAAGAGCTGCAACATCTGAGTAAACCCAGCCTTACTCATGGAAAAGAGAAAGCTTTCAAGACCTTCATTTGCTGATGTGGCACCACTCAAATTGAAGAG
>NW_006922282.1:471650-478616 GCF_000298275.1 Orycteropus afer afer
TTCACGCAAATTCTTCTGCTAGTTGGGGTTTAGTCCAAATCTGCATCCTTTCCTTCAAGGCTCATGGGTCCAAGATTATCTTCTGTGTCTGTATTAATTGGTTTCCCTTTTCTTTGTTGAAGAGGGTCTGTGCAATCCTTCTGCCTAGTCCGCCATCTTGCCCCGCCTCCTCGGAAGTTCTGTTTTTAAGTATCAGTTCTAATTATAATTACACATACAAACAAAAGTATGCAAAAGTATGCATTAAGTAGTTCATTAAATAATTATTTATAAGGGCAATAAGGTAGAAACAATATATTTATGAGAATATTTTAAGGGCTATGGTAATTCAATACATCTTTAGACTATAATATATAAAGTGAATATATGTTATATTTCAGGAGTATATTAGTAAGCAATGTTACCTATACCAGTATATCAGTAAGCAATATTACCTAATGTTAGGATAGCTTAATTATATAATTTTCTGTAGTTTAGTATTTAGTTGATGTCATTTTAATTAACATAAAAAATACATATTTATATAAAAGCATACTAACAAATGACTGTGGCATTTAAGTGTATATAGAAGATGTATAATAATAAATACATTTAATTAATTGAATAATGACTCCTATGTATCAATGGCAATATCACTGCTGCATATTTAGAAAAGCTGAAAAGTCCCCTTTCAAAACAATACAAAATACATTCCAATTGTATTTATTATTTAAACTTTCAGTATATAGTAGAAGATTAAATGTGCTTGTTTATGTTCCCTCCTCTCTAAACATATGGGGAGCCTCTACATGAACTGAAATGTAAACTCACAGAAACCCATTACTTGAAGGAAACATATAGGTAATGAATATTGTTTAAATCTTTTTAGAATATTGAACTAATTCTGAATTGACCCTGTAGTGTAGCCACATAATTCTATTCAGAAGAAATGACTGCAGTGACTACAGTATGAGTTAAGTGTGCTATGTTGCAATGCAAGTGTTTGCTTAAATTTAGAGTAACTCAATAAACATCAAGTTCAGCCATCACCCACATGTCGATAGATATTCTTGTTGCTATAATGCTAAACCAGTGTTAGTAGCATTGTACTTCCAAAAAATCAACTTAGTGATTACAGTGGTCTGATCGATAAGCAATTATGGAGATGGCACAGGACCAGGCAGTGTTTCTTTCTATAACACATGAAGTCACCAGGGGTCAGGAGCTTACTCAATAGCAGCTCAAAACATATTTTACTATGGGTCACAGACAAACACTCACATATACACACACATAGGTTGAGAGATAGAGAGGGAGCAAGAGAGTGAGACAGATTTCTGTTTCACTCAACATTTTACAAAGCCATGATTTGGAAAAATGGAAAAGTAACAGCAAATATCTGAAGAAGACGATCCTAATCAGAAGGAGCATCAAAAGCAAAGTGTAAGCAGGGGCAAAGAGGGCACTGGAATTGGACAGGGCTGATGGATGAGTGGAACAATTCAGAGCTCTTACATAAATCAAGCACAGATGAAGGAGAAATTTGGAGAATTTTTGGAGGATTCTGGCTTGTCCTGGTCACAGATGTAATTAATTAGTGTTTATCCCACTAAGCACTTTAGTTTTTTCACTGAGGATAGACAGAAGACAGGTGAATGAATTGGTGGCTATAGCAACACTTGAAATAATAGGTCATAGAGGTGTGAAGATATGGAGGAAGTCAATATTGTCAATTAGAACAAGACCAGGAGCTGAATGTGGAACAGACCATCAATTGCTCATAAGAAAGTTCAAGTTAAACCTGAAGGAAATTAAAAAAAGTCTACAAGCCAAAATATGACCTTGATCATATCTCACCTGAATTCAGATACAATCTGAAGAATAGATTTAACACATTGTACAACAATGACTGAAGGAGAGATAAGCAGTGGGATGAAATCAAGAAATCATATATGACAAAAACAAAAGATCACTAAAAATACAGGAAAGGAAAAAAAAAAATACCAAACAGGGATCTCAGAAGAGACTCTGAAACTGGTTCTTGAAGGGAAACTATCTAAAGCAAATAGAAGAAAAGTTATGACATAAAAAATCCAGAAGATTTCAAATGTGGCTCAAGAAGACAAAGTTCAGTATTATAATGACATTTGAAAAGACCTGGAATTAGATAACCAGAAAAGAAGACCACATTTGTGGTTACTCAAGCTGAAAGATCTGAAGAAATAATTCAAGTTTCAAGTTGCCATATTGAATGATTCTATTGACAAAATATTGAATGATGCAGAAAGCATCAAAGGAAGAAAGAAAGAACACACAGACTCACTGTACAAAAACAAAAACAAAAACAAAATGACCAATATTCAATCATGTCAGGAGGTAGGAAATAATTGAGAACTGATTCTATTCTACTGAAGAATATTCTACTGTGTATGGGGTTGCTATGAGTCGGAAATGACTCGACGGCACTTAACAACAACAACAATGAAGGAAAAAATACAACCTGCATTGAAGGCAAAAAACAAGACTCCCGGAACTGATGGAATACCCATTAAGATGTTTTAAAAAAACAATACTGCACTGAAGATGCTCATTTGTTTATGCCAAGAAATTGGGAAGACAGCTACTCAGCCAACTGACTGAAATAGATCCATAATTGTGCCCTTTCCAAATGAAGGTGATCCAGGAGAATGCAGTAATTATCTGACATTATCATGAATATTACATCCAAATAATATTTTGCTGAAGATAATTCAATAACAGTTGCAGAGTATATTGACAGAGAACTTCCAGAAATCAAGCCTGATTCAGAAGAAGGCATAGAATAGGGGATATCATTGCTGATGTCAGATGGATCCTGATTGAAAGCAAAGAATATAAGAAACATGTTTACCTGTGTTTTATCGACAATGCAAACACATTGCACTGTGTATCATAACAAATTATGGATAACACTGTGAAGAATTGGAATTCCAGAACACTTAATTGTGCTCATGGGGAACCTGTACATAGACCAAGAAACAATCATTTGAACATAACAAAGGGATACTGCGTAGTTAAAATCAAGAAGGCTGTGTGTCGTTGTTGTATTTTTCACCATATTTATTCAATCTGTATGTACAGCAATTAATCTGAGAAGCTGGAATATATGAAGAAGAACATATCATCAGGATTTGAGGAAAAGTAATTAACAACTTTAGATATGCAGATGATTCACCTTGCTTACTGAAAGTGAAGAGGGCTTGAAGCTCTTACTGATAAAGGTCATAGGCTACAACCTTCAGTATGAATTACATGATAACACAAAGAAAAGTAAAATCTTCACAAATGACCAATAAGAAACATTGTGATCAATGGAGAACAAAAATAAACTTTTCAGGGATTTCATTTTACTTGGATCCACAATCAATATCCATTGAAGCAACAGTCAAGAAATCAAATGTTGCACTGGGCAAATCTCCTGCAAAAGACCTCTTCAAAGCTTTAAAGAGCAAAGATGTCACTTTGAGGGTTAAGTGTGCCTGCCTTAAATCATGATTTTTCAAACCTTTCATATGCATATAGAATCTGGACAACAAATATGGAAGAACGAAGAATATATGAATATGAATTGTGGTGTTGGCAAAGAATATTGAAAAATACCACAGACTCCAAGATGAACAAACAAAACTTTTTTGGATGATGTACACCTGGAATTCTCCTTAGAAGTGACAATGGCCAGATTTTGTCTCAAGTATTTTGGTCATATTGTAAGAAGAGACAAGTCTTCAGAGAAGGATATCACACTTGGTAAAATAGAAGGATAGCAAAAAAGGGGAAGACCCTCAAAGAGATGGATTGACCCAGTGGCTGCAACAATTGGGTCAAGCATAGTAACAATTGTGATGATGGCACAGGACGGGCAGTCTGTTGTTTTGTTGTATTTAGGAGTCATAGGAGTCGGAACTGAGTCTGTCACCTAACGACAACCTGCGTGTCAACCAAGGTGGAATTTGGAAGAAGTGAAACTCCTGAATATATTTGAGAATATACAGAAAAGGATTTGCTAAATTACTACATGTGGTTGAGAGGGAAAAACAAATCAGGGAGAATCACACCCAATCACACTCATTACTTGAAAGATGGAGTCATGATTAGCTGACATACAGAGAGAAATGTTTGAGTCAGAGAGCTGGAGTGCCTAAAATAGCTAATTATAGTAAGTACAAAATTAGAATTTAATGGTACCAAAGCAATATATGTATCTAAGTAAAGGAGTATGAGATTTTAAGGTTTGTGGTAAAGGATTTCCTCTGGAATGTTCTTTACCAAAAGTCATTAACTTTAAAATACAGAGATGGGGAAGGAGAACGATAAAAGGAAAGTATTGTGAAACATGATTAGCAAGTTTAGAACAATGGTGTCCACTGGAACAAGTCACAATGTGTGCTGCACATTTGCAGACACAGGCAGCAATGGTCATTTCACACCTACTTGACAACAAAAATGCTATAACTATATTAGGATAAGGAGCTCTAGTGGTGTAGTGCCGAAGGCATTTAACTGCTAACCAGAGGCTAGTGGTTCAAATCCACCAGCCACTCCTTGGAAGGAAAATTGGAAAATCTATTTCCATAATGATACCACCTCAGATACGCAAGGAAGGGTCGCTATGAGTCGGATCTGACTCAATGGCAGTGCATTTGTTTTTCGTTTATATAATAGGATAATCTGCATAGGAAGAGATATAGAATGACAAAAAGCAATAAAAATGGGGACAAAAATTGAATTGATTCTTAAAGAACAGACAAAAGAGGAAAAAAGGACAAAAGGAGAAGGAATAAGGAATATGTGAAAGACAGAAAAACAATAATGGACAGAAAAGAAAGTACAAATGAAGGGAAGAATGCTTGAAGAAATAAGAGAAGAAAGGAAAAATGAAAAAGTGAAAGAAAGATAATGCACAGAATTTTTTGAAAGGACATTCAGTTAGGAAAAGTTCATCAGAAGTCATGGTGGTGCAGTGACTTAAAGGCTTGGCTGCCAACAAAAAGTTCATTAATTTGAACCCATCAGCTACTGTACTGGAGAAAGGCATGGCAGTTGGAACAAAATTACTTCAGAATTGTCATAGTCTGGATTTACTTGCAACAACATAAACATTCCTGGTGAGATCTTATTCTGAGACTTGACTTTTCAAAAAATGTTGTCATCATCATTTTTGGACATGCTTAAAACCTTAGTGTCCAATGACCAGCATTATATATATTGACAACGTCAATTAACTATTTAATTAGCATAAATAAATATAATTCTTAAAAACAGGTTATAAAG
This sequence comes from Orycteropus afer afer, assembly GCF_000298275.1. NCBI lineage: Eukaryota > Metazoa > Chordata > Mammalia > Tubulidentata > Orycteropodidae > Orycteropus > Orycteropus afer. The sequence goes on from NW_006922282.1 coordinate 476,940, forward strand.
AATCTCACTCCTTTATTTTAACTAATGATACATAAAAATACACTGAATTATAACGAAACAAACTATTTTTCATGACTACCCCAAAAAATGTTATAATATTTCAGGGTGTTTGGAAACATGGGCAATGGATCTAAGACACTTAGAATTTGCTCCCTGAAGTCAATAAAGTAAAGAAAGGCATTCAATTGAAGGTTTTCAAGCTACTCATTCACTACACAAAAAGCAATATAATGAAAATTTGGTCTGGTACATTCTTAGGCAACATATTATTGTATTCTGAAAACTGGACGTAGGAGAAGAGAGATATTTCTTCAATTTAAAATAACTATGATCAGCCAAATCATCCACTAAAATTAAATATTGCATAAATAATTCAAGGAAAGATTCTGGAAATTTTTCCAGCTAGCACTTTTCCTAAGGCCATGTGTATGTCCTTATTCCTCAGGCTATAGATGAGAGGATTCAGAGTGGGTGGTAACACAGTGTAAAACACAGATACCAACATTTTTAGTGAAGATGAAGATTTGAAATTATTTACTAAATATGTAATAATTCCTGAAAAGAGGAACAATGTTACCACAGTGAGGTGAGGCATGCAAGTGTAAAAGGTTTTCACTCTGCCATTTGCAGAGGAGATTCTGAGAACAGTGGAAAAAATGTGAACATAGGAAACAAACATTAAAATAAAACATAGAAAAGTGAAACAGCAGCTAGCAATGATAAATACATATTCTAAAATATGCTCCTCCGAACAAGCAAGTGTAAGCAATGATGGAACATCACAGAAGAACTGGTACACCACATTGGACCCACAGAAATTGACAGAGAATGTACCTGCTACATGAATGGATCCATACACACAGCCAATGAGCCATGATGCAGTCACCATGTGCAAACATGTGTCTCTACTCATAATGTTCTCATAGTGCAGAGGATGGCAGATGGCAGCATAGCGGTCATAAGACATGACTATAAGAAGGGCATACTCTGCACCAGCGAAAAAAAATAACAAAAAAAACTGTGAGGCACATCCTAAGAAGGAGATGGAATGGCTGTTAGTTAGAGAGTCCATGATGGATTTAGGGACAGTTACAGAGATGTAGCAGATATCAATCAAAGACAAATTCTTCAGGAAGAAATACATGGGGGCTTGGAGTTGCTGGTCTATACTTGTGAGGATGACAATGAGCAGGTTCTCCATCAGTGCTGCCAAGTAAATGAGGAAGAAAAGTGCTGCATGCAGTTTCTGTATTATCCAGTCACCAGGGAATCCCATGAGCATGAACTCTGTCATAATGGTCATATTGTTAAATGTCTTATACATGCTGATTCTTCACAGAGAAACAGAAAAAAAGAGCAAAAGGAAGCACAACTTTCTCATTCACTGATCTCTCCTCTAGTCTACTTGTTCCCTTCTGCTGTGGTTTTACTTTCACAATGCCCTTATTCTCTCCTGACTACAAAGGGTCTCTTAAGATCTTCAGTCTAATATAGCCTAATTCCATAATGTAAAATTTATTTCTTTTTAAAAGACATAGAGTTAATTATAGGAGCTCTGATAGCATAGTGCCTAAGGCACTTGACTGCTAACCAGAAGGCTGGCAGTTCAAACCCACCAGCCGCTCCTCAGAAGAAAGGTTGGGCAATCTACTTCCATAGTGATACTGCCTTGGAAAC
>NW_006922282.1:479301-484372 GCF_000298275.1 Orycteropus afer afer
CAATTGTATTAGTTTCTCAATTACTAACAAAACATTTCAGAAGGAAAGATTAGAACATGATCAGAGATCTTATGACTTGTACAGAACAACAATCTGTATAGTTTTAGAATAAAGATAAATTGTGATCTATAAGCTCATCATATACTATCTTGCTCAAATATACTTGACTGAATTGGCATGATAGTAGTCCTGACTATTGGAGCATAGAGTCATTTCCCGGTGTCTCATGTCCCTGAATAGCAGGGGAAGGAAAGCAGATGAAATAAAATAACCCGCAAGATATATTAAAGAGATATAATATCTGTTTTTCTTATTAATATGTCCTCTTATGAGCTAACAATAAGTGGCAATCCCACTCAATAGAGACATGAAAAAATGGGTGGATTAACTCACTATGTAGAAGTCTACAGGGTTTCTCAATTCCATCACACCTACTTGGCCTTTCCTTAGAGCCTGTAGAGCTGGAGGCAGAAGTTAGGATAATAAGTAACTATTTTTTCCTATATTACAACAGTCCCTATGGATAAATTGTGTATGAATGAAAAGGACCATATTTTTATGGCTGTGCTTTCTTGATTTCAATTCAACACAAAATCACAGTTTTCTCTCTTTCTTTATGGTTAGAATCAAAAGACAGTAAAATGTAAGCATTTTCTGAAGTTTGGAAGTTTATAATTAGAGTGGAATATAATTGTCCCAAAATTTTAATAAGGTTTTTGTTTCTTATGAGACCTTGGACATCTTGGGATCTAAAGCCTCAGAGAGATCACATTTTGTATCCAACCCCATGAGTCGTACACAGATGTCCAAGAATTATATCACACATTAATGTGAATGATACCTATTTAGTCTTGGTTGGTTACTGAATTGGTTTATAAATTATTATAGCATTCAAAAAGAAGTTTTGTTAAGATCTGAACCCAGGTGTTATTATGACCTAGTTTCAAGAATTTAGATCTGGTAGAAGAGCTTACTTGTTGTCCTATTATTTATTATATTTTGGGTAAAAATGTATATATTAATATGGTCTCTATAGAAATTACCTAAAATTTGCAGAAAACAACTGAAAAATTTGTAATCTTAAACCTAATCACATCAATAGCTACATTAAATGTAAATGATATAAAACACTGATTAGAAGGAAGAAATAATCAGAATAGATTCTCTTAAATGGTTTAATCATATGCTGTCTACAAGGAATTTAAGTATAACGATATAAGAAACTGTAGTAGAGTAGTGCCTAAAGCATTAGACTGTTAACTAGAAGGCTGGTGGTTCAAACCCACCAACAACTCCTCGGAAGAAGGTTGGGCAATCTACTTCCGTAGTGATACCCCTCAGAATCCCAGGAGGGGTTGCTATGAGTTGTATATGACTTTACAGCAGTGGGTTTGGTTTTTTATTTTGTTTATAACAATATAGATAAGTTAAAATTAAAGTATGAAAAAAAGTTCTGCTATCCAAAAAATGACTTAAAGAATTTTGAATTGGTGATATTAACATTAGAGCAAGGAAACTAACAGAGGCAGAGAGAGGTATTACATGATTGTAAAATTATCAGTTTAGCAAGAGTAAATCATAACAAAAGAGTTGCAAAATTCGTGAAAAATAAACTAATAGAAGTGAAAGAAAAAATAGATAAATTGAATTAGATTAAAAAGAAAATACAACAATCAAAATGTGTGGTACATAGACAAAACAGGAATTAGAATTTTTTTTTTTCTTGAACTGCCTTCTTAAAATTTCTATTTTAAGGAAAGAATATAAGACTGATTAATGATTGTTCAAATTTGAATAGATAATGAATATTTAAAAAATAAAATAAAATTGTCTAGTTACACACAGAGTAGTGCCTGTAGGAATTATATTGGTGTTAAGTGCCATTGATTTGACTCTGACTCATAGCAACCCTATGTACAATAAAACAAAACACTACCCAGTCTGGCACCAGCCTCATACTTTCTATACCTGAGCCCATCATTGCAGCCACTATGCCAATCCATCTTGTTGAAGGCCTTCCCCTTTCTCATTGACCCTCCACTTTACAAAGCATGATGTCCTTCTCCAGAGAATGGTCCCTTCTGACAACATGACCAAAGTAGGTGAGACAAAGTCTAGCCCATTCTCACTTCCAAGGAACATTCTGGCTGTACTTCTTTCAGGACAGATACTTCCATTCTTCTGGTAGTTCATGGTATGTTCATTATTCATTGTTTACACCACAACTCAAAAGCATCCACTCTTTTTTGGTCTTCCTTATTCATTGTCTAGCTTTTACATGCATATGAGACTATTGAAAATACCATAGCTAGGGTTAGGTGAACCTTAATCTTCAAAGATAAGTATTTGCTCTTTAACACTTTAAAGAAGATTTTTGCAGCATATTTCCAGTGTAATATGTTGTCTGATCTCTTGACTGCTGGTTCCACTGGTGTTGATTTTAGAACCAAGTGATATGAAATTTTTGACAACTTCAAACTTTTCTGCATTTAACATGATGATGCTTATTGGTCCAATTGTGAGGATTTTCATTTTCTTTATGTTGAGGTGTAATCCATACTGCAGACTGTTGTTGTTGTTATGTGTCATCGATGAGGACCTGACTCATAGCGACATCTCCTTGGGTTTCTGAGGCAGTATCACTACAGAAGTAGATTACCCAACCTTCCTTCTGAGGAGTGGCTGGTGGGAGTGAACCGCTAGCCTTCTGGTTAGCAATCAAATTCCTTAGGCACTATGCTACCAGAGCTCCCACTGCAGACTGTAGTCTTTCATTTTATCAGCAACTGCTTCAAGTCATCTTCACTTCCAGCAACCAAAGTTGTGTCATCTGCATGTTGTAAGTTGTTAATAAGTCTTCCTCCAATACTGATGTTGTCTTCTTCTTCATATAGTGCAGCCGCTAAGATCATTTGCTCAGGATACAGATTGAATAAATATGGTAAAAGTATACAACCCTGACACACTCCTTTCCTGATTTTAAACCATTCAGAATCCTCTTTTACTGTTTGAATTACAGCTTCTTAGTCTATGTACAGGTCCCTCATGAATACAATGAAGTGTTCTGGAATTCCTGTTCTACTCAATATTATCCATAATTTATCATGATCCATACAGTCCAATGCTTTTGCATAGTCAATAAAACACAAGTAAGCATCTTTCTGGCATTCTTTGCTTGCAGTCAAAATCCATCTGACACAGCCATTATTTCCCTCATTAAACATCCTCTTACATCTTGCATTTCTACAAGTTTCTTGTCAATATACTGCTGCAAACATTTTTCAATTATCTTCAGCAAAATTTTACTTGCATGATATTAATAATATTGGGCATAATTTCCACATTCCGTTGGATGACATCTCTTTGGAATGTGTACAAAAGTGGATCTCTTCCAGTCAGTTGGCCAGGTAACTGTCTTCCAAATTTCTTGGCATAGATGAATGAGTGCCTCCAGTGTGGCATCCATTTGTTGAAATATCTCAATGGGTATTCCAACAATTCCTGAAGGCTTGATGTTGCCAATTCCTTCCGTGAAACTTTGACATCTTCCTTCAATACCACTGTTTTTTTTATTATATGCCACATCCTGAAATGGATGAATATTGACCAGTTATTTTTGATACAGTGACTCTAAGTAGTCTTTCCATCTTCTTTGGATGTTGCCTGCATCATGCACTATTTTGCCCATAGAATCTATTTATATTGCAACTCGAGGCTTGTTTTTTTTTCTTCAGTTCTTTCAGCTTGAGTTATCCTGAGTGTGTTCTTCTCTTTTGTTTTTCTATCTCCAGGCCTTTGCACATTCCAATATAATAATTGACCAGGTCTTCTCAAGCTGCTCCTTGAAATCCGTTCAGTTTTTTTTTTTTTTTTTTTTTATGTTGTCATTTCTTCCATTTACTTTAGCTACCCTCTATTCAAGCATAAGTTTCAGAGTCTCTTTTGACATGCATTTTGGTTTTTTCTTCTTTTCCTGTCTTTAAATGACCTTTTGCTTTCTTTATGTATGATGTTCTTGATGTCATCCACAATTTGTCTGGTCTTCTATCATTGTTGTTAAATGAATCAAATCTGTTTTTCAGATGATCATGGTTTACAATGCATGGGCACAGCTGTATGCATCCATTAATACAGGAAAATGGAATGCACTAAGTATGAGTCTAGTGACCAAAGTAGGTTAGATGAAGTCTGGCCATTCTTGCTTCCAAGGAGCATTCTGGTGGCACTTCTTCTAGGAAAGATTTGTTAGTTCTTTTGGCAGTCCATGGTACTTTCAGTATTCTTTGCCAACACCACAACTTAAAAACATCAACTCTTCATTCCTCCTTGTTCATTGTCCAGCTTTCACATGCATATGAGGTGATTGAAAACACCATGGCTTTGGTTAGATGCACCTTAGTCTTCTAGGAGCCATCTTTCTGTTCAATACTTTAAAGATGTCTTTTGAAGCAGACTTGCTCAGTGCAATATGTCATCTGAATTAGCAATATTTATTTATCTATTTTTAATGATGGTAAATAATGAGATTTTGTAGCTTTTTTTTTCCCCCTTGAATTACTGGAGAGGAATTGAGCATATTTAATCAATTCTATCTTGGTAAGGAAACTACTTCTGAATATGTTAGAACTTGGATTTAGTTAGTCTTCCAGTCTCTTGGGCGTCAGAGCCTGACCAGATATATACCATGTTAGAGTGATGTTTCATCCCATTGTACATTTACTCATGTATTTCTGGATGACAAACTTCAACATGAAAATGCTCTTCTTGTGTGTGTGCTAAAAATATCAACACTTTTCACTTTAGGCACATATATTCTTTCAATATATTTCTTTACTTTGGAATGGAGTTTCAGAATAGGAAAACATTATCATGAAGAAATCAGTATTTCATTTTACTTGGATCCAGAAACAACACCCATGGAAGCAGCCGTTGAAAAATCAGATATTATATTGGCACTGGGGAAATCTGCTGAAAAAGAACTCCTTAATGTATTGAAGAGCAAAGATGTCACTTTGAAGACTAAGGTATCCCTAACCCAAGCCATGGCATTTTCAATCACCTCATATGCATG
>NW_006922282.1:485173-486735 GCF_000298275.1 Orycteropus afer afer
ATCATGTAGGCTGAGTTTCTGATGGTCCACTAGTCCCTTGGGCTAATTGGAAATATTTGAAAGTATTCCATGATGAAGTCATCTTGATGTATATTTCTCTTTATATAATCTAATTCCTTTAATCTCCAAATTAGGAGTTCTGGAGTGGCACTTGACTGCTAACCAGAAGGCTGGTGGTTTAAATCAGTTGCACAATCTACTTCCATAGTGATACCACCTCGGAAACCCAAGGAGAGGCTACTATGAGTTGGGTCCAACTTGATGGCACCTAACAACACAACAATCTCAAAATTAAGAATTAAACAGATATAATATTTTTTTTCCTATCAATTTTTGTATCTTTTGTTATGTGGGAGTTTATTCAATATCCACAATTTTTCATATCTCTCCATAATTCCTTCTTGGTTTCCTCATTCCCACTCATCCAGTGTGCCTGTTCCTCTCTGTCTTCTCATTTTTGGTTTTGGGCAAATGTTTCCCCTTTGCTCTCATATAGTTGAGTTTTTTAAGGATCACATTTTTCATATGTGTTATTTTTGTTTTATATTCCCCTCTATTATTTGTCTGAAAGGTGGCCTCTAGGAGTATCTTCAGTTTCAATTTAGAAGGTAGTCTCAGAGCAAAAGTCATAGGTTTCCTTCCAGATTCCTTCAGAGTCATAAATCTGTTTATTTATTTATTTACTTATTTTGTTTAATTTGAATCTTGTTCTACATTTTTTACCCATTCTAATAGGGAATTTCTGTTGAGGTCTTGGTCAGAGTGGGTAGTAGTGCTAGCCAGGCAACATCAAGGTCTTCTGGTCTCAAGTTAGAAGAGGCTGTGTTTCATGTAGGCCATTAGTCCTTGGATTAATTTCTTCCTTCAGTCTTCATTTTCCTTTGTTCTCTTTTGTCCCAGATGAGAATAAACCAATAGATGTACCCTAGGTGGCTGTTAGCAAGCTTTTAGAACTCAGAAGCTATTCACCAGACTAGGATGTAGAATATTATTTTAACAGACTGTTATTTTGCCAATTTTCCAATTGCCCTAGAAGGCCCCAGAGACTGTGACCTTAGCCTTCAAGACCAGTGGTGCAGTCCTGAAGTCTAAATACTTACTCCATGTACTAAGTTTTTATTTATTTATTTAAGGAACAATGTTCACCTTGAACCTCTATTTTATGTTTTTTTCCTAGTTAATTTCTATGTTGTTGTTGTTGTTGTTGTTTGTCATTGAGTTGGCCTCGACTCATAGCAACCCTTCCTGGGGTTTCCAAAGCAGTATTACTACGGAAGTAGGATTGCCCAACCTTCCTTCTGAGGAGTGACTGGTAGGTTTAAACCGCCAGCCTTCTGGTGAGCAGTCAAGTGACTTAGACACTATGCTACAGAGCTCCTAGTTAATTTCTATATCTCCATTTATTTGTTTAACTTGTTTTATTTAATTTTTCTTTCTGATCTGCAGTCCTTTATTTTTTTCTGTTCCATAATATTTATGCCTATAAATTCTTAGTTTTCAGATATTCTAAAGGTTTCAATATGTCTTATTGTAATATTTATTATTTTTTTTATTTTATTTTT
>NW_006922282.1:486905-491368 GCF_000298275.1 Orycteropus afer afer
ATGGCTCCCATCCAGGTAGGCTCCCTTCCAAGGCAGGAAGCCCCTGGAAGGAGCCAGGGCCAGCAGCCAGAACAGGTAGGGGGAAGACCAGGAAGTAGATGGAGAGGTTTGGAACAGCTAAGGGGGAAGAACTTGTCTGTCAGTTTGTCCTACTGTGGTTGCTTGTGTGTTGTTATGAGGCTAGAGGTTGTTCCACTGCTGTTTCAAAAACCAGAAGGGCTTTCCATGGTGGACATGTTTCAGTGGTGCTTCCAGATTGTGACAGACACAGAAGAAGGAAGAGCCCATCCACTTCTCAAAGAAATGGCCAGGGAAAATCTCATGAATAGCAGAGAAACACTGTCTGTTACACTACTCATCAATAGCAGAGAAACACTGTCTGTTACACTACTGGACAACTTTATGCAGAGCTCTGAAACAATAACCAATATAATGCCAGAAAAAATACTCCTTAGGTAAGAAGGCACTCAAAATACGACTGGGAAAGAGCTGCTTCATCAGAGTACAACCAACCTTAATGATACAGATAGAGTATAGCTTTGGGGACCTCCATTTGTTGACATGACACGACTCAAACTGAGGAGAAAGAGCCGCAAAAATCCATTAATAATTGTTGTTGTTGTTGTTGTGTGCCATCGAGTCAGACCCGACCCGTAGCGACCCCTCCTTGGGTTTCTGAGGCAGTATCATTACGGAAGTAGATTGCCCCATCTTCCTTCCAGGGAGTGGCTTTGATATTAATAATAGAAACATGGAATGTATGAAGTATGAATCTAGGAAAATTGGAAGTTTTCAAAAATGAAATGGAAGACATAAAGATTGATATCCTAGGCATTAGTGAACTGAAATGGACTGGTTTGGGCCATTTTGAGTCAGACGACTATATGATCTACTATGCTGGGAATGACAAATTAAAGAGGAATGTAGTGGCTTTATCATCACAAAGAATGTTTCAAGATCTATCTTGAAGTATAATGTTGTCAGTGATAGGGTAATATCCATAGACTTACAAGGAAAGTCAGTTACTAATACTATTATTCAAATTTAGACACCAACTGCTAAAGCCAAAGATGGGGAAATTGAAGATTCTTACCAAATTCTGCAGTCTGAAATTGACCAAATATGCAATCAAGGTGGGCTAATTATCACTGGTGATTGGAATACAAAGGTTGGACACAAAGAAGAAGCACTGGTAGTTGGAAAGTCTGGCTTTGGTGAAAGAGATAAAGCTGAAGATTACATGATAGAATTTTGCAAGACCAATGACTTATTCATTGCAAATAACTTTTTTCCACATCACAAAAGGTGGATATACATGTGGACCTCACCAGATAGTGTACACAAGAATTAGATTGCTTGCATCTGTGGCAAGAGGTGATGGAGAAACTTAATATCTTCAGCCAAAACTAGGCCAGGAGCTCATTTTGGAACAGGCCATCAACTGTTCATATACAAGTTCAAGTTGAGTTGAAGACAATTAAAAGAAGTCCACAAGAGCCAAAATATGACCTTGATTATATTTTCCCTGAATCTAGAGACCATCAAAAGAATAAATTTGATACACTACACACCAATGACAAAAAAACCAGGGGAATTGTGGGATGGCATCAAGAACATCATCCATGGAGAAAGTAAAAAGTCATTAGAAAGACAGAAAATGAAGAAAAGACTAAAATAGATGTCAGAAGAGACTCTGAAACTTGCCCTTGAATGGAGAGTAGCTGAAGCAAATGGAAGAATCAACAGAAAAGGAATAACATGCTCAGCATTTCTCAATCAGAAAGAACCAAAGAAATAATTTGAGCTTCAAGTTGCTATATTGAAAGACTCTATAGACCAAATACTGAATGATGCAGGAAATACCAAAAGAAGGTGGAAGGAATGCACAGTCACTGTGCCAAACAGAACTGGTTGATCTTCATCTATTTCAGAAGGTGGCATATGATCAAGAACCAATGGTACTGAAGGATGAAGTCAAAGCTGCACTGAAGTAAATGACAAAAACAAAGTCTCCAAGAATTGATGGGATACCCATTGAGATGTTTCAACAAATTAATGCTGTGGTGGAGACATTCACTTGGCTATGCCAAGAGATTTGGAAGACAGCTACCTGATCAACTGGCTGGAAGAGATTCATATTTGTACCCAATCCAAAAAAAAAAGTGGATCCCATGGAATGTGGAAATTACCAAATAATATCATTAATATTACATGCAAGTAAAATCTTACTGAAGGTAATTCAAAAATGGTTGCAGCAATATATTGACAGAGAACATCCAGAAATGCAAGCTGGGTTCAGAAGAAGACATCAAATGAGGGATATCATAGCTGATGTCAGATGGATCTTGGCTGAAAGCAAAGAATACCAGAAAGATTTATACTTGTGTTTTATTCACTATACAAAACATTTGATTTTATGGATCATAAAAAATTGTGGATAACATTGACAAGAATAGGAATTCTAGAACACTTAATTGTATTCATGAGGAATTTGTACATAGACCAGGAGACTGCTATTTGAATATAACAAGGGGACACTGCATGGTTTAAAATCGAGAAGAAAGTGTGTCAGGGTTGTATCCTTTCACCATACTCATTTAATTTACATACTGAGCAAATAATCCAAGATGGACTATATGAAGAAAAATGTGGCATCAGCATTGGAGCAAGGATCATTAACAACCTATGATACACTGATGACACAACTTTTCTTGGTGAGAGTGAGGATGACTTGAGACATTTACTGTTGAAGATTGAAAGGATACAGTCTGAAGTATGGATTAAACCTCAATATAAAGAAAACAAAATTCCTCACAACTGGACCAATAAGCAACATCACAATAAATGGAGAAAAGATTGAAGTTGCCAAAGACTTCATATTACTCCGATCTATAATCAATACCAGTGGAAGCAGCAGTCAAGATACCAGATGACATATAGCAATGGGCAAATCTACAAAAGATTTCACATGCTCAAGAGCAAAGATATCTCTTTGATGACTAAGGTGCACCTGACACAAGCCATGGTATTTTCCATTGTCTTACATGCATGTGAGAGCTGGACAATGAATAAGAAAGACCAAAGAAGGGTCGATACTTTTGTGTTGCAGTGCTGGTGAAGAATGCTGTAAGTATCATGGACTGCTAAAAGAACTAATAAATCTGACCTGGGAGAAGTGCAGCTGGAATGCTTCTTGGAAGCAAGAATTGCCAGAATTTGCCTTACTTTTGTCATGTTGTAAGAAAAGACTATTCCCTGGAGAAGGAAATCATGTTTGGTAAAGTGGAAGACCCTCAACAAGAAAGATTTACACTGTGGCTGCAGTGATGAACTTAGGTATAGCCGAGATCATGGATCTAGCACATGACTGGGCAGTGTTTCATTCTGGTGTACATAGGGTCCCTATGAGTTGGAAATGACTTCACAGCACCTAACAATAGCAACAACAACAAAAATTAAATATCTAAATATATATGGATTTTTAACTATTAAAAAAATATTCTGACCATAGGATATATTTGATATGTTCTATGATCTGTTAGGCAGCTCTGGTAGAATAATGCCCAAGGCACTTGACTGCTAACTAGGAGGCTGGCGGTTCAAGCCCACCAGCCTCTCCTCAGAAGGAAGGTTGGGCAATCTACTTCTGTAGTGATACTGCCTCAGAAACCCAAGGACGGGTCACTATGAGTCAGGGTTGACTCGATAGCACATAACAACAACAACATGATCTGTTAAGAGTAGTTTATAATTTAGACATTCCAATAAGATCACAGAATGACAGACTGCACAGACCCTCTTCAACAAAGAAAAGGAGAACCAATTAACTCAGATGCAGAAGATTATCCTGGATCCCTGAGCTTTGAAGGGAAAGATATAGAAGAGGTCTAAACTCCAACTATTAGAAGAATGTGAATGGAATCACCAAAAAAAGTAACACAGAGCTTATGTCTGTTAGTGATTCTGATGGCATGGATAGTTTGGATATTGCCAAGTAATGTTAGGACCTAAGAATTAACCTAAAAATCGGCCCTGAGAGCCAGGAGCTGCATGGAAGATTGCACTGTTAGCTGGTGAATAAAAGGTGAAGCAGAGAAAAGCAAAGTGGGCTGAGCTGTGGACTTGGCTGTCCAGAGGACACAGGCATTTTGAATGTTTACAAGCAGTTCAACCATTTTGAATATTTAAAGTGACAGCTCTCTCCCAGATTCCAGGGACTTAAGAATAGGCTCTACTTGCTGGGAACGACAAGGACATTCTGTACTCAAACCACTGGAAAGGTGGGATATTCCCCTTGTTAATCTTGAACCCCACAGACTCTTGGTGAATAGACGTGTGGCCATCCCTCACTCAGACCCACCTTCTAGGCCAGCAGGAATTCTAGTCCAGTCTGTGTGCTCAGACAGAGCCTAGGTGCCCTGCCCTGCCCTGCCCAGATTATTTTTTCCTTTTGTTTTAGTTTG
>NW_006922282.1:492131-495562 GCF_000298275.1 Orycteropus afer afer
CCCTGTAGAAGAAGCAGCTTTGGAACTCTCTGATAAGGAATTCAAAATAATTATGTTTAACTAACTTCAAAGAATTGAGAGACAGATCAAGGAAAATATTGACAAAATTAAGAAAAACACAGACAAAACCATAGAAAAAATTTGAATTTAAATACAAGAAAAAATGTTGAAATTAATGAAAAACTAGAAATGATAAAAGATCTAGAGATAGATCCAGAAGATTAATACTAAATTTTCAGAAATAGATAACCCATTGAAAGGGCAAAGGAGTAAAATTGAATCAATGGAAGACAGAATTAATGAGACTGAAGACAAATACTCAAATACATCTTTGGAGAGGGATCATTCAGAAAAAAGATCAAAACAAACTGAAGATAACCTAAGGTTCATGTAGGATACCATAAAAAATAATAAGCCACACAGAATCGGAATTCCAGAACAGAAAGAGAGAAAAGAAAACCAATGAGATGATTGTCCAAGATTTGTTGGAAGAAAACTTCCCTGTTATGATGACAGATGAGAATATATCCATTCAGAAAGTCCAACAAACTCCAAACAGGATAAACCTCCAAAGAAAATCACTAAGACATAACAAGGAGTTCTGGTAACATAATGGCTAAAGGCACTTGACTGCTAACCAGAAGGCTGGTGGTTCAAACCCACCAGCCACTCCTCAGAAGGAAGATGGGGCAATCTACTTCCGTAGAGATACTGCCTTGGAAACCCAAGGAGGGGTTGCTATGAGTCGGGTCTGACTCGATGGCAAACAACAACAACAAAGACATAACGACATCAAACTCATCAAGATCAAAGACAAATAAAGATTTCTGAAACCATCATGAGAAAAATGAAAAATTACTTACAAAGGACAGCCAATAAGAATAAAATCTGATTTCTCAGCAGAAACGATCCAAATGAGAAACCAATGGGATGTTATATACAAAACTCTTAAAGCAAAACATTTCTAGGCAAAAATTATATACTTGGCAAAACTATCCCTCAAATATGAAGGTGAAATTAGGAAATTTCCAGATAAGCAGATATTAAGGGAATTTGTTAAAACAAAATCAACCTTATAAGAGATACTAAAGGGAGCTCTGGTAGCATAGTGCCTAAGGCACTTGACTGCTAATCAGAAGGCTGGTGGTTCAAACCCAGCAGCCACTCCTCAGAAGGAAGGTTGGGCAATCTACTTCTGTAGTGACACTGCCTCAAAAACCCAAGGAGGGGTCCCTATGAGTTGGGTCTGACTCCATGGCACATAACAACAACAACAACCAAGGGAGTCCTTTGAACAGAGAACCAATAATAGGAAACAACAACTGACCATTACTACACAAGATGGCATAACCCAGAAACCAACACAGCTATAGAAATATCCAAAGAAAAACAATCTTACAAGATTGTACACAGGAGACCAGAGACATTAATTGGAAAATGAGGACAGCTACAAACCAAAAATGGGGGGTGAGGCGGTAGTGTAGTTACAGAACTTCTAAATGGTGAGAAAGTCAAGAGTGTTGCAAGATAGAATAGACTTTTCTAAATTTGGGGAGAAAATTATAAATCACCAGGTAACTTCAAAAACAAAATGATAAACCTTCAAATCATAATACAAAAGAGGACAAGCACAAATATTTCTAAAATAGTAAAACAACCATAACAAAATAATTGTAACAGGATTCATAAATAAAATGAGCTCTGCACAGAAAATGATGTGAAATAAAGAAACCAGGAATACCACAAAAAAATACATAAAACAATGACAACAATCCATTCATACTTGTTGATAAATAAAATGAATGTCAATGGATTAAATGCACCCCTCAAGAGATGGAGAGTTACAGACTGGATAAGAAAACATAACCATCTATATGTTGTCTACAAGAAACATACCTTAGAGACAAAGGCAGAAATAGAGTAAAAATCAAAGGTTGGAAAAAGATGTATCAAACAAATGGCAACCAAAAAAGAACAAAAGTGGTGATATTAATTTCTTATCAAATTGACTTTAGGAAACAACAACAACAACAACAAAAAAAAAAAACACGATAAGACACAAGGAAGAACATTATATAATGTTTAAAGGATCAATTAAAGAAGAAGGTATAAGCATAATAAATATCTATGGTCCCAATGAAAGAGCCCAAAAATACATAAGTCAGACTTTAAGAGAATTGAAAAGGCAAGATACATGACTCCACAGTCATAGTGGGAGATTTTAATACACCACTTTCAAAGAAAGAAAGAACAAATGGAAAGAAACTCAACACAGATGCAGAAGAGTTAAACAATGCAATCCAGCAACCTGACCTTATAGGTATCTATAGAGCGCTTTAAACGACAATTGCATAATATACAATATTCTCCATTGCACATAGAATATTCTCCATGATAAACCATATGTTAGGCCATAAAGCAAGACTTAATAAATTTAAAAACATTGCAGTACTGCAAAGCATCTTCTCAGATCACAATACTATTAAATTAGAAATCAACAAGAAGATCAATGGACAAAGAGCAAACACATGGAAATTGAACACCATCTTCCTCAAAAATGCCTGGGTATTAGAAGAAATAAAAAAATTAAAATAAAAAATTTCTTGAATCAAATGAGAATGAAAATAAAACATACCAAAATATTCGGGACACAGCAAAAATAAATGTGATCAGAGGGCAATTTATAGCAATAAATGCAAACACCAAAAAAGAAGATCCAAAATCAACATTTTAACACAACATCTCCAAAACTTAGAAAAAGAGCAGCAAAAAAGCCTACAGTCACCTAAGAAAGAAAATAATAAAAATTTGAGCAGAAATCAATGAAAAAGAAAATAGAAAAAACTGAAAAGACTAGAAGTTGGTTATTTGAAAAAGTCAATCAAATTGATTTAATAAAGGAAAAGAGGGAGAGAATACAAATAACATGAATGAGAAATGAAATGGCTGACATCATAACAGAACCAGCTGAAATAAAAAGGATAATATCAGGATACTATGAAGAACTGTACTCCTACAAATTTGAAAATCTGGTAAAAATGGACAGATTTCTAGAAATACATCACTTACCTAAATGAATACAGAATGACATGGAAAAGGTGAACAGATCTATAACAAAAGAAGAAATTGAACAAGTCATAAAAGAATTTACCCACAAAAAAAAGTCCTAGCCTGGACTATTTATTGGAGAATTCTACCTAACACTCAGAGAACTGACACCAATATTACTCAAACTATTCCAAAACAAACAAAATGATGGAATCCTCCCAAATTCATTTTATGAAGCAAGCATAACCTTGATACCAAAATGAGGCAAAAATATTATTCAAAAGGAAAACTACAGAACAATATTCCTTATGAATATAGATGTAAAAATCTTCAACAAAATCCTAGCCAATAGACTCCAACAACCTATCAAGAAAGTAATTCAT
>NW_006922282.1:518392-519510 GCF_000298275.1 Orycteropus afer afer
ACCTATTTTGGTCATGTTGTCAGAAGGGACCATTCCCTGAAGAAGGATGTCATGCTTGGTAGGGTGGAGGGTCGACGAAAGAGGGGGAGACCTTCAAGGAGATGGATTGATACAGTGGCTGCGATGATGGGCTTGAGTATAGCAGGGATCGTGGGGCTGGCGCGGGATCAGGCAGTGTTTCGTTCTGCTGTGCACGGGGTCTCTATGAGTCGGAAATGACTCGACGGCACTTAACAACAACAACAACAATGTGGTTTGGTAACATCAGGACTGTGCCTTTTTACTTGTCAACCTTGGGCTTGGCAACCTTAGCAGCCAGCATCTGTCTGAATGAAGAAAATCCTCTAGCTTCAGTGAGCAGGCAGCTGGAGGCAGAGCTGAAGCCAATGCCGGAGGAACTTTCGTCCAGCCACCAGATACTGGCACTTTGAATTTGGATTTCTAGACTCCTGAACTGTAAGAAAATAAACTCTTATTTGTTAAGGCCATCCCATTTGTTGTATACATCTGTCAGAGTTGCACTAGGTAACTAGAACAGTAATATTAACTGGTCTTCCTTGTTGGCATATGGATATTATCCTATCAGTGGCATCAGTGTACTTCAGAATAGATTGTGAAATATTCTATTTTTATTTTTTTTTTTTGTGATAATGAATTCCATGCCATTCCTCTTTGTCTTTCCTGGAATAGTAGATCATATGGTATGATTGAAATTGACCAATACCAGTCCTTTTTAACTCAGTAATGGTAAAGATATCCATCTTCAAGTGTTCTGTTTCATTTTTTGCAAACTTTATATTTTCCTAGGGTCATACTTCATACATTCCATCTTCCTACATTATTAGTGTGTGATGGCAGCTCTTTCTTTGCATTTTCAGTAGTGTCAAATGAGCAAATGAAAGTACCAAACACTTTACTCCATTCACATCATTAATATTGACTCTACTATAAGGAAGCAGCTCTTTCCAAGATGTATTTTGAGTATCATCCAACTTGAGGGGCTCACCTTCTGGCACTATAACAAATGATGTTCTGTTCTTATCTATAAGATTTTCTCAAGTCATTTTTCTTTCTTTCTTTCTTTTTTTTTTTTTTTTGGAAAAATCACTAGCTCCTTC
>NW_006922282.1:520259-532581 GCF_000298275.1 Orycteropus afer afer
TCAGTAAGTACTATGTGAGAAAAATACTTTCAAACACTGAACTCACATGTACCAACAATTATGAAGATGGCCCAAGACCAAACAATGTTTTGTTTGATATACATAAGGTCACAATGAATTGGAGTTGATTCAAAGGCAGTAATTTTCAGACTAGGACTCAAATGAGACAACATAAGGCATTATCATTCTGTCTTCCATAATCCTCACCTTTTTTTCACCCTTTTGCAAAATTCTGTCATGCAATCTCAGCCGTCATTTCTATCACCAAGGCCATATTTTCAAATTACCAGTGATTCTTCTTTGCTTCCAAGTTTTGCATTCCAATTACCAGTAATAAACACATTTTAAACATTCCTGCAATTCTATGCAGTATGCATGAAAATTTTTTTCCAGAACACTTGTCAATACTATTTATCTCTTCAAATTTGCATATAATTATCCTATTGTTATCTAAACAATTTAAAATGGTTTCATCTCTATATGATATTGGTGACCTTGGTTCTTTTTTAAACTTACTGAATATATTTGATTACCATATATAGCTTCTTAGTTTTGTGAGCTTTTAGATTACATTTAAAAGTTTAACATGTGTATAGCTCTGCCATTTTAAAATATTGGACATTCTGATGTCATTGTTATCCAAGGTGTAAATCTATGGTCTACTTTACAACTACTAAAACTTCAACATTGTGGGCTACTCCATTTAGTGCACAGTGGTCTTTGAATATGAGCATAGATAATTACAAAGCCGGTAGTTACACAGTTGCTGCTAATGACAACAGGAGAATACTACTTTTAACTTAGAAATGGTGAGGGGAGGAGTAAAGGATAAAAGAACAAAATAATTGTGAGTTTCGGTAGAAGGATGTAAGCCGGCTACAGACCTTTACTAAAAGATAGCTGGAGAATAAACACCCCTTACCATACTTAATTCCCTCTGTCTGCTCTTCTGTAAATTCCCCTAGTGAGCAAATCTAACCAGAAGCTAACATCAGTCTGTTCCTTGATACAGTCCTGGAAGCTTAGAATCCAGGCCTTAGTACAGACTAGAAAATAGATATGATGGATCTGGGGATTTCAACAAAAGATATTCTACATTCTACACATCATTTGTAAAAATAAAAATCCATTGCCTTTGAACCGACTGACTCAAGGCAACCCCATCTGTTACTGATTAAAACTGCTTCATAGGGTCTTCTTGGTTGTTACTGTTATGGAAACAAATCACCAGGCCTTTCTTCCATGAAGCCCCTGGGTGGGTTTGAATCACCAACCTTTAGGCTACTATTTGAGGAAGGCATCCTGTGACATTGGAAGCACATTCATAGATCCTTTTAATCTAATTGTTTTGAGGCAAGTTGTTTTTCCTAAACATATGGATCATATATCTTATATTGCTAAAACATGTCAGTCATTACTACTAAGTGGTTACCTTTCTTCTTTGCCTTATTTCTTCTTTCTTTCTAAATTCCCATTATCCTTTAATTTATATCATTCGCATGTATCTCTGTGTGTGTGTGTGCATGTGTACGTGAGGGACAAAAATTTCATTACTTTATCCTCTGTACAATAGTCTTGATAACTTTTCAGGCTATTTTCAAGTTCATAAACTAGTTTTTATTCCACTGTTTAAATTTCCATTAGATTTTAAGTGTAAACAGTAATCTGATCCCTTAGTAACTGTTCATACTTCTATGGTCAATCATCATTTCCATATTTTACTTATTAATCTTTTTTTTTTTAATCTTGCAAAGTTAATTTTCATACATGTGGTACATGGTCCTTTATATTTTGAGTTCAACAATTGCATACATGGATTTATCACCATTAAGAAATCTTATTTAAATTAAACAAACCTAAACAAATATCAGATATGTACAGGTTTTTTAGTTTAACCTATAATTTAGTCTATGATTATATTAATTAGAAATTCCTTACAGACATTATATAAAGTGACAAACAAAACAGTTGTCATTAAGTCAATACCAAAGTATGGCAACATCACGTATAGAACTCTGCTCTGTAATATATTCAATGGCTGATTTTTTGGAGGTAGATTGCCAGGCCTTTCTTCTCAGGTGTCTCTTACTGGATTTAAACCACAAATGTTTTGGTTTGCAGTCAAGTGCTTAAATATTTATGCTACCCGAGGACTCCATATAAAGAAGCAACAATAGAAAATCATTGAATAATGCAAAATAATATATAAAAAAGACAACATAAATATGTAATTGGAATAAAATGAATTTTAATGAAGACAATATTGAGATATCATTTAGTATTTTGTTAACTTATTAAAAATCATCTTAAAACACAAAACCCACTGCTATTGAGATGATTTTGACTCATAGGAACTCATAGGATTTCCAAGACTGTAAATCTTTGTGGAAGCAGACTGCCTCATCTTACTCCCACAGAGCAGCTGGTGGGTTCAAACTACTGACGTTATGGTGGCAGTTGAATGCCTTAACCATTGCACCACCAGAGCTCCTTATAAAATATATCAGTAAACATTAAAACATCATTCAGTTACAGTTGACATAAATACTAGCAATGAATGTTGTCCAAGTAATTGTTTAAGGCATGTTCTAACTCACTTTTTATTCAGAATATTTGTTTAATTCTTACTATATCCCAGTAGATTTCTAGGTAGATAAACTATAACAGTGGCATGTATTCATATTATAATTTACATGATTTTAAAGTAACAAAATTTAAAATTTCAACCATTGGAAACAATAAAAAAGTTTACAGTATGAAAATATGTCAATAATTCAAATTACATTCACAGATTATCTCCAAATACAACATGTCACCCATGACAAAAACAATATTGGGTTGAAGTCAAGATTAAAAGGAAAAAAAAAAAAAATTTGAATAGTAGCATCATAGGAAGAACTGTTTGAGAATTAGTAAATATTATGCACAACACAATTATAATTGCATTTATCTTATATTTAGCAGTAAATTCTAAAATAATTAACTTCATAAAATACAAACCAAATGTCTCAATCCAATCAACATAAATAAGGCTTCTATAGACCTGATTGTGCATCCTTAAGATACAAATCTATGTTGATCTTCAATGAAGGTTAGGACAAAAGCAATGAATAAGGAGAGTATTTTATGCTTCCCAAATTTTTATTCTTTCTTCATAGTATTTACACTACTTCACAAAGTCTACATTGAATAATAGTAATATTTTCAATGTGTATAAATCCAAGTATTTCTCTCTTGTAAAATGCTGATGAGGTATCTTGCATATTATTTTGCTTCATAAAATTAAATATTACCAAAGAAGACATTATACCTAACTACCAAAGTACTAAATGTAATTAAGTAATTGGAATGCAAAGTATAAGGTTATGAATGTTATTCACAAAATATTTTTGGAAAGCCCAGAAGTATAACGTAGACAAACACTTTGCTTTGGCCATTAAAAACTAGTTAATTTCTCTTTCCAGTTAAATAATTGTCTAGTCAATAGATTTGTGTTGAGTTCTTAGGAATTGCTTTGTACATTTGCATATGAAATTTCATAATTATATTTACTTATTGCTATCTTTTATCTTGCAATAAATCCATATGCCTATTTCAAATAATTAATATCTAGCATCAGTAGTTCATGCTTTTGAGTATATCTCATTAAAATTGCAGCAGGAATTTTACCTATGTTAGATAATTATTATTCCCATGCTAACTTAAAATTCTTATGACATTTGCTGTTTACAGCACTGAAGTTTGATACTTGTTAAGTAAGAACACAATCTATGTGTACACATGATCCTTGATTTCACAATGTTCTTGGTCATCAGTGACATTGGAACAGAAAGCTATTAGTCTTCATAACCTTAGGAATGAAGCAAAAGCCTTTTAGGAAAACTTGACTAAATACTAAGGCTTACATCACACTATATTACATATCTGCTTAGAAAATTACCAAAATGGGGATCAGCAGAAGAAAAAAAAATGACATTGCATTTCTAGGATTGCTATTTAAAAATATCATAAATTGGATGGTTTATAAGTTTAAAAACATATTTTCTCACAATTCCTGACTTTCAGGTCAAGGTATCACCCATATTGATGCCTCTGTGACTTTGATAGGGAATATATTTCATACCTCCCTCTCCACATCTGGTAGCTTCAGGCGTTCCTTGGCTTGCAGCTGAAGCATCCCATAGCACTCTTCACTCTGTCTCTTTTATTTACTTGTATTTTAATAAAGATACTCAGATATGGTTAAAGTCAGCTCATGTGAACTTAACTGATAACATCTGTAAAAAACCCTGTTCCTAAACAGGTTCATGTCCACAGAAACAATTGTTGAGACTTCAACCTATTCTTTTGGGGGGCATAATTCAATTCATAACAAAGGCCTGTATTAATTTCAGTCTAATATACAGTATTCAAAGGCATCTAAGTGTTAAAGAGAAGAAACTTTAGACATATTAGAATAACATACAATATTCAGTCATTTAAAAAATTTTAAAACAGACAAGTCCATATTTGTGTATATAATTATAAAACAATATATCAACAAAGATACTCTTCAAGTTCAAAATAAGTTAGCGGTAGAATCATTAATTCATTAATCTTATTAGTGCTAGAGCATTATAATATCCTAAAATTAATTTTTCTTCTAAATTGTACATATATGTAAGAGGTAATAGTGGTTAAAAACATATAACTCATACTCTGAAAGGAAGGTCAATTATTTCATTGGAAAAAATATTTTGAAAATAATAAAACCAAGAAATAATAGAAGGTAAAAATCTTCCTTTTCCTTTTTCCCAGTAAATTTTACTTAATATCTTTTTTTTCTAAAATGATTTATTTGTTGCAATTTTATAATTTACCTAACCAGAAGGCTGGCGGTTCAAACCCACCAGTCACTCCTCGGAAGGAAAATGGGACAATCTATTTCCATAGTAATACTGCCTTGGAAACCCAAGGAGGGGTCCCTGTGAGTCAGGTCTGACTCAATGGCACATAACAAGAACAAACTGAGTCAAAAACCTATAGTATAAATGTTTCATATATATATATATATATATATATATATTCCTATGACTATTTATATATTCCTATCTATATATATCCTATCAAGATATAGATTCTTATCTATATTTATATCTGTATATATATAGAGAGAGAGAGAGAGAGACAGAGACAGAGAGACAGAGATATTTCTATCTATATGTAGACATAGTTTTTCCCTATAAATAGTATTTGTTAAATTGCTAACTCTTTTGCAATTTTTTTTTCCTATTGCAATTATTTTTCCAAAGTTTGAATGGACAATACCAAAAAGGGAATGCTAACAAGGGGCATATCAAACAAGTCTGCATAAATTGATTCTCTTTTACTGGTCAGTGTGAGCTAGAGAAATGTATGCCAAGCTGCTTTTGTAAAGATTCACACTCTTGGAAACACTCTGGGTGGCATAGCTACAGGTTGGGAAAGACTTGAAGACCATGTGCTTGGTCAGTGAGAATATTCATTTTCAAAATGTTGAGTAAGGAGTAGATAGTGAAGCGAAATTTAAAAAAATAAATCATAGCAACTATTTCTGCAATTAGAATAAAATTTAAATAATTTTCCAGCTTTCTATATTTTATGCAAACCTAAAATGTTGGAATGATATAAACACATAAGTATAGTAAGTGCTAAAGTTTATACAGAGGCAAGAAAACCACAAAGCTATATGGAGAGGTAATTAACACAATAAGAAATGTCTCTCGTGTTATTTCTCTAATAACATTCATGAATTTATTGCTTAAATGAAAGTAAGTTTGCTTGACTGATTGTCACTTGTGCTGACTTAGATAGTAGAAAGTACATGCATGACTATCAATATACATTCAAGGAAGATTTGTTACAGGGACAGTATGGTTCCTCAGTAGCACCAAAGCTTAATGACTCGTTAGTGAATTCTGGGACACCCAGCATTCAGGGTCTTTTCTTAAACACACAGGATACGGTTCCTCTAAGGATGACAAAGCAAAACACCTAGGTGATAGCAGTCTCAAGGCTCAGTCTCATTCTGAGAGGAAGATTTTGTGACTCTCTAGTAAAGTAGTCAAAACCAGATGTGTGAGCAGGCTCAATAAACAGAAATCAAGATAGCCTAATAGTAACCAGGGGATAAACACACACATGAACATTTCTTTTTTTCATATTATTTATTCAATTGAAAATATCATGAAACTAGCTATTAGGTGCTTGTATTTTAAGTGTCCTTTACATAATTATTTTACATGCAAACATTTTTATATACCAGCAATCAGATTCTATAAAGTGTCAGACTCAAGCAGAGCTTCATTCATTAATAGTTATGAATTTTATTTTAGTTTATTCAAGGTCAGCACTGTGGTTCTAGGTAGCCTCAAAAATAAGTAGAGTTTCAAGAGAACAGTTGAAATAAATTCTGTACTAATAGCAAGGAGAAGAGGAGGAATAGTTCTCTTCTTGAAGAAAAATAAGATTTTCCCTTTTAAAGAGCTTGGCAGTAATCAACTTCTGTAAACCAACTTTTTTGGCCTTGTTTCTTAGCCCATATATGATGGGATTAAGGGAAGGAGGTAACATAATATAGAAAGCAGACAGAATGTTATCTATGAAGGATGCAGACCCTAGAATAGGTTTTAGATAAGCACCAAAGCCAGTTGAGAGGAACAATACGACCACTGCTAGGTGTGGCATGCAGGTGGAATATGCTTTTGACTGTCCTTCTATGGATGGGATCTTCCTGACAGTAGAGAAGATGTAAGTGTAGGAGACAATAATGCAAATAAGGCAGCATATATGTAGAACTACATTAATGAGAACAAATACAATCTCTGCAGTTACATGCTTTGAGCAAGAAATAGCTAACAACAGAGGAATATCACAAAAGAATAGTTTAATTTCTCTGAGTCCACAGTAAACAAAGAAAAGGTACCTGCTGTGTGTATCATAGACATCATACCACTGCTGAGCCAAGATAGAGATGCCATCTGTACATACGGGGCCTGTTCATGATGACTTCATAATGCAGAGGATGGCAGATTGCAATATAGCGGTCAATAGACATTACAGTTAAGAGGAACAGCTCTGTCATCGCTGAAAAGGCCACCAGAAGGACCTGGGCAGCACAGCCAAGGAAAGAGATGGAGTTGTTGTGGGTCAAGGAATTAATAATTGTTTTGGGCACAATAGCAGAAATGAGGCAAAGATCAGAGAAAGAGAGATTCCTTAAGAAGAAGTACATGGGTGTATGGAGGTATGGGTCCAAAGTGGTTATAGTGATAATGAGGCCATTCCCCATGAGGTCTGCCAGGTAAATTACTATGAAAATCCCACCTTGAAAGTCCTGAAGCTTCCATGGTCCATCAAAACCCGTAAGAAGAAATTCTGTCACCACTGAGATATTGTTCATTCTTCATAGAAAATTCTACATTAAAAAAATAGATATGGTATGATTAAAATACCAAGAATACTATGTGCTCCTATGTAATGTTCAATACACATCAACTAATTTAACCAAGAGCCTTTATGGTAAATTCTTTCTGTCCACAAAAAAAAAAAAAAAAATGTTTATTGTTCATATGTACCAGATGTACTCTGTTTTATCAAGTTTTCTGTTTCTGTGTCTAACTGTTAAACTGAGTACAAGCATATAAACAGACTGTTTACTATGGTAATTCTTTGAATTGGAACGAAACAGCCTGTGCATCAGAAAGATGGACTTTAATTGATATGGGATAGGAAAAAAGCAAAAAAAAAAGAAAAGAAATCTTCATTTTTCCCATGCTATTACCTCTTTCTGGGAACTCTGGTAGTGTAGTGCCTAAGGCACTTGACTGTCAGGTCTTAATCAATGGCATATAAGATCAACAACATAGCCTCTTTCCATTTTACTTTGCAATTTTTTTATTTATCCAACTGATTATGTAATTTGCAATTAGACTTTATTTTTATATGTCTGTGTTATAAATGCAATTGACAAAGTCTAAGTATCCCTTGTTAAACTTCGTTATTTTCTTCTTACTGTAAGTGTCTCTCGTATCTTCTGAGATATTCAGATAATTGCTTATAATTGATAAAATGTCATTTTTGCAGAGTTTCTTCTTTTAGGCTTCTGAGCTTCTCTATTCTCTCCCCTGACCATCTTACATGCTTTCAGTTTTCTATGTCTTAGAGTTTCTTAAAGATATTTTTTTCCCCTTCATATGGCCCCAAGATTCCTACTTTTTTCCCTGAATAGCATACTTTCTTCCTCTTTCTATATCTCCTGCTTTATTTTTGAATAGTGTAGATTGGTAAAAAATAAGTGAACATGGGAAATATTATTTTGGCCATAGGAAGAGAGAAAACATTTTGCTCACATATTTCAATGGAATAAAACCACTCAAAACTATTCATTTAAAAACCACATCCATTTAAGTCTTTTCAAATATATCTGAATGGTGATGTTGATTAATTGCCATATTATTGTGATCTATATAGGTTCTAAACACTGTGACTATCTTATGGTACCCTCAGTATATTCCTTATGAACAAATAGAATATTATAATTCAC
Organism: Orycteropus afer afer; assembly: GCF_000298275.1. Taxonomy (NCBI): domain Eukaryota; kingdom Metazoa; phylum Chordata; class Mammalia; order Tubulidentata; family Orycteropodidae; genus Orycteropus; species Orycteropus afer. The sequence goes on from NW_006922282.1 coordinate 528,823, forward strand.
TGCAATATAAATTTTTATATCAATCAGTAAGAGAAGGTGATCAATGATACTATAGCCTATTGTTTTAGGTGTCCTCGAGTTGACTCTGACTCACAATGCCAGAACAAAGCACTACTTGGTATTGCACCATCCTCACAATATATGCTGTACTTGAGCCATTTTTGCAGTCACTGTCAATTGATCTCAATGAGGGTCTTCCCCTTTTTCACTGTCCCACTACTTTACCAAGCATGATATCCTTCTCCAAGAACCAGGCCCTTCTGACAACATGACCAAAGTACATGAGACTAAGTCTGGCCATTCTCACTTCTATGGAGTAATATAATATAAAACCAATAATATTCACTTATTTTTAATGAAAATGCATTGGCAAACTTGTGCATGCCTTTTTAAGTTCAAAATCTCTTAATCTCTTTTTTACTTCCTGCTCATAGCTGAAGTAAATTGTACCTAATATTTTCAAATAATTATTCATTGATCATAATGTGCCCAGCACTCTGTTATGTGGCAATGCAATTACATAAATTTCTACTTCAAAGTCTGAACCAAAGTTGTATAGTAATAATTGAGCCTCTTAAAATAAATTTTTGAGCTTACGTTCCAGAAAATTTCTTCAAAAACAATATTTATTTATCTGTAACTTATTCATAAAAGATTGATGTTTCAATAATTTTAAAATATAAAGTTAATCTCTCTAGAACTCATTATTGTTAAATTTTTTAAATAATAATTTTCTCTCTAGACTATTCTTTTGCATCTGAAATTAAGACAGTAAATACAATTCAAGAAAATGAAAACTCACTGAAATATATAGACGGTGGAAGCAATCAACAGGATTTTGATGAAGTTGCTGGTAAAACGATTACTGTGCATCAATCAGGTGAAGAACGTTAACTCTAACTTTCAAATATTGAGAAATGCCTTCTCTAAATATCACTTCGCTCTTTACTATCTTGACTTTAGAAAATGCAGATGTTGGTAACAGAGCAGGAGAAGGATGACAGTTATTTTATCTCTGCTGATTATCTCCCAAAGGCTTGAGCTCTGATAAGTTCCAGAGGGAAATGTATTCACTGTCTCTGAAATTGACTTCTGAATCTGCTATCACTATTATGAAATGAGGAGCTCTGGTAGTGTAGTTCCTAAGGCACTTGACTGTTAACCAGAAGGATGGCAGTTCAAACCTATCAGCCACTCCTGGGAAGGAAGGTTGGGCAATCTACTTCTGTAGTGATACTGCCTTGGAAACCCAGGGAGGAGTCGCTATGTGTCAGGTCAACAACACATTATGAAATTAATCTTGGCATTCTCTTTTATGTGGAAATTAGTACTACGACTAACTTTTGTTTTTATCAATGAGCAACTTTTATTTTTATCAATGTGAAATACTTTAACATACTCATAAGTCTCCCAACTGAGTGAGAGGTCACTCACAGAATGCACTTATCCAATAATTCACAAAGCCTTTAATGAAAAAAAGCCATGTGCCCTGCACTTTCTTAAGTATTGGTTATCTTACTCATGTTGTTGTTGTTGTTGTTATGTGCCGTCAATTAGGACCCGACTCATAGCTCCCCCTCCTTGGGTTTCCGAGGTGGTATCTCTATAGAAGTAGATTACCCAATCTTCCTTCCAAGGAGTTGCTGGTGAGTTTGAACCGCCAGCCTTCTGGTTAGCAGTCAAATGATTTAGGCCCTATGCTACCAGAGCTCCTATAGTACACTTAAATTATTACAATGTATTTTCTCTTAATTACAAAATCACATTTCCTTCTGTAGAGCTGGGCTGGGTAGTACATGATTCTAATGAGGAATATTGACCTATCAATAATAAAATGGTTAAAAGCAGAAAAACCCATACTGAATATAGGCAGTGTAATTTTTAAAGAGTAATTTCAGCAACTAAACATTATTAGTTTACCTTTTAGAATAGACAGTCTGTGTAATAGAATAGCTGGAATTTAATAAGTGCTCAACAATTATTGTGTGCCTACCTTCTTTGAGACAGTAATTCTAATACACAGAAAAATTGTGATGTCCAAAATAATTCCAAATGGGAGAAAATATAGGATAACATAAGAAATTGAAACACACTAATATTAAAATACAAATATATGACGTCTCTCTGAAATCATACCACAAGCACCACAAAAGACATTTATATTATATCTAGTAGACATTATGATGAAAATTTATTATTTGAAATATGTGGAAAATTACAGTTTTGCATATGTCTTATGTTATTTTTACTAGTTGCCTATGAGCCATTTCTGACTCATAGCAATTTATGTACAAAAGAAGGAAACATTGCCAGTTCCTGCATCATCCTCAAATAGTTGCTATACCTGAACACATATTTGCAACCACTATGTCCATCCATCTCATTGAGGGTCTTCCCCTTTTTCACTGACCCTCTCCTTTGCCAAGCATAATATCCTTCTCCGGGGATATCCTCCAGGGATATCCTTCTGATACCATGACCAAGGAGTGAGAGACTAAGTCTGGACATTCTCACTTTCAAGCAGCATCCCAGTTACACTTCTTCCAATACAGATATATTTGTTCTTCTGGCAGTCCATGGTATTTTCAATGATGTTCACCAATACCACAGTTCAAATACATCAATTCTCCTTCTGTCTCCCTTATTCATTGTCCAGATTTCACATGCATATGAGGTTATTGATAATACCACTAACTGGGTCAGGTGCACAATAGTCTTCAAAGTGGCTTCTTTAACAATGTAAAGAGGTCTTTTGCAGCAGATTTGCCCAATGGAATTAGTTGTTTGACTTCTTAATTGCTGCTTCCAGGGGACTTGATTATTGATCCAAGTAAAATGAGATTCTTGACAACATAAATATTTTCTTCCATTCATTCTGATGTTGTTCATTGGTCAAATTGTTAGGATTTCAGTTTTGTTTATGTTGAAGTGCAGTCTATACTGAAAGCTATAGTCTTTGATCTTCAACAATAAGTGCTTCATGTTTTCTTCACTGTCAGCAAGCAAAGTTGTGTCTTTTACAGAACTCAGATTGTTAATGAGTCTTCCTCTAATCCTGATGCCTCACTCATGGTCATATACTTCACCTTCTGGGATTATTTGCATAGCATATATATTGAATAAGTATGGTGAAAAGATACCACCCTGGCACATAATTTGCTTTTAAACAGAACCCTTATTCTGTTCAAACAACTGCCTCTTGGTCTGTGCCTGCGTTCCTCGTGAGCAAAATTAGGTGTTCCGGAATTCCCATTTTTCTCAATATTATCCATAATTTCTTATGATCCACACAGTTAAATATCTTTGCAAAGATATTCAAACACAAGTAAACAACTTCTCTGTTTTCAGCCAAGATTTATGTGATATCAGCAATGGTATCCCTCTGGTGGCATAGTGTCTAAGGCATTTGACTGCTAACCAGAAGCTTGGCCATTCAAACCTACCAGCCGCTCCTCAGAAGGGAGATCGGGCAATCAACTTCCTTAGAGATACCTCCTCAGAACCCAAGTAGGAGTCGCTATGAGTCAAAGCAATTCAACAGCAGTAAGTTTGAGTTTGTTTTTTTCTTTTTCTTTTAAATCCCTCATTTCACATCTTCTTCTGAATCCAGCTTGAATATGTGGTAGCTCCCTGTTGATGCACTGCTAAAGTTTTATTTGAATTACCTTCAGCAAAATTCACTTGCCCACCAGCCACTCGTCAGAATGAAGGCTGGGCAATCTACTTCGTAATGATACCACCTCAGAAACCCAAGGGGGG
>NW_006922282.1:533741-538919 GCF_000298275.1 Orycteropus afer afer
GTTACTGAATATCTCCTTTGGGTCAGCTACCATGGTGGCAAGTGGTAATACAAACATGGACAAGAGGCAATCCCTTCTCTGGAAAAGTTCACATGAATGGGAGAAATTATAATGAAAATATTGTACATAAAATCTAAAATTCTACCTGACAAACTATAAAACTGTACAAAACATCACTTGTTCTTATACATTGTTTATGACTATACATTATCAGTATCACCTCTTTTCCTTTAAGAAAGCAACACATTAATGTTCTGTTAATGACCTACATTCATTCAATGTTATATAGATGGGGCTGTTCCTGCCCCCACCACATCACCCTACAATAAATAGGAATCAGGCCTGACCACAGGTCATATAAACCAAAGTAATAACACACAGTCCTAGGACTTTTGTTAGAAATATTGCAAAAATAACCTTCTATTCAGTCTGAGGGTAGGCTATGAATGAGAAGCTGTCATATCATCACCAGTTTACACTAAGCCACTTTTGAATTATGGCAAGAAAGAGGAAAGAAGAGCCAAGAGATGCTATTGTTAGGTGCCATAAAGTCAGTTCTGACTCATAGCGACCCTGTGTTGTCCTGTTGTACACAGAACAAAACACTGCCCAGTCTTTCAGCATCCTCACAATCTTTACTGTACTTAAGGAAAACATTGCAGCCACTATGTCAATCCATCTTGTGGAAGGGCTTCCCCTTTTTCACCGACCCTTTACTTTACCAAGGATGATATCCTTCTGCCATTCTCTAATGGTTCCACCTGACAACATGACCAGTAGGTGAGACAAATTCTGGATATTCTCACTCCCAAGAAGCAACCTGGTGCTTTTCTCAGGACAGATTTGTTCATTCTTCTGACACTGCATGGTATCTTCAGTATTCTTCACCAATACCACAATTGAAAAACATCAACTTTTCTGTGGTGTTCCTTATTCATTGTCCAACTTTCACATGCATAAGAGGTTATTGAAAATACCATGGCTTCTGGTAGGCACACTTTAGTCTTTGCTCTTCAGCACTTAAAAAAGGTCTTTTGTAGGAGATTTGCCCAGTGTAATACATTGTCTGATTTCTTGACTGCTGTTTCCATTGCTGTTGATCGTGGAACCAAGTAATATGAAATCTTTGACAACTTCAGTTTTTCTCCCTTTATCATCCTCTTCTGAATCCAATTTGGAAGCAGGAATGACCAGACTTTGTCTCACCTACTTTGGTCATGTTATTAGAAGGGACCATTCCCTGGAGAAGGATATCATACTTGGTAAATTCGAGGGTCAGTAAAAAAGGGAAGACCCTCAATGAGATAGATTGACACAGTGCAACAATAGACTAAGATGTAGCAAGGGTTATGAGGCTGGCACAGGACTGGGAAATGTTTTGTTCAGTTGTACATAGGTTTGCTATGAGTCAGAGCAGACTCTATGGCACAAGAGCAACAGCAGCATGTCTTCCCCATTTACTGAGTTTGGTCCTTTAGTCAAAGATCAGGTATCCATACATGGATGGATATACTTTTGGGTTTTAATTTTGTTTTATTTGTGTATGTGTCTTTCATTTCACCAATACAGGCTATTTTGACTACTGTGCCTGTATAATAGGTTTTGAGATGGCAGACCTCCTATTTTGTTCTTCTTCTTTAGTATCGTTGTCATTGTTATGTGCCATCATTTCAGCTCTAACTCACAGTGACCCTATGCACAACAAAACAAAACACTGCTTGGTACTGTGTCATCCTCACAATCCTTGCTATGCCTGTGCCCATTATTGTACCCACTGTGTCAATTCATTTTGTCAATAGTCTTCCCCTTTTTCACTCATCCTCTAGTTTACCCAGATATCTTTCTCTAGGTAACGTTTTCTTCTAACAATATGACCAAAGTAGGTGAGATGAAGATTGGCCATTATCACTTTAAAGAAGCATTCTAGCTGTACTTTTTTCAGGACATATAGGGTCATTCTTCAGGCAGTCCATGGTATGTTCAATATTCTTTGACAACACAATAGTTCAAATCATCAACTCTGCTTCAGTCTTTCTTATTTAAATCCAGCTTTCACATATATATGAAGCTATGGGAAATACCAAGGCCTGGATTAGGCTCAGTTTAATATTGAAAGTGACATTCTTGTTTCTCAATACTTTAAACAGGTCTCTTACAGCACATTTGCCTAGTGAAATACAGTGTTTGATATCCTTGACTGCTGCTTCCACTGGTGGTGATTGTGGATCCACATAACATGAAATCCCTGATAAATTCAATCTTTTCTCCATTTATACTTTTCCTTATTATACCAGTTGTTGGAATATTTGTTTTCTTTATGTTCCAGCAGTCATTGATCTTCATCAATAAGTGCTTAAAGTCATCTTCACTCTCACCAAGCAGGTGGTTTCATCTTCATATCACAGGTTGTTAATGAGTCTTCTTCCAATCTTGAAGCCATGTTCTTCTTCATACAGTTTGGATTCTCAGATTATCTGCTCAGCATACAAATTGAGTAAGTATGATGAAAGGATATAAGCCTGATGAACACCCTTCCTGATTTTAAATCATACAGTGTCTACTTGTTCTGGTCTGGGTACCTCATAAGCACAGTTAAGTGTTCCAGAATTCTCATTCTTTGCAATTTTATCCATAATTTATTATGATCCATGAAGTTAAATACCTTTATATAGTCAATAAAACAAGGATTGACATCACTCTAATATCATTTGCTTTCAGCCAAGATTCATCTGACATCAGCAATGATATCCCTTGTTCCAACTCTTCTTCTGAATCCAGCCTGAATTTCTGGAATGTCCATGTCATTATGCTGCTGCAACCATTTTTGAATTATCTTGTACAAAATTTTTCTTTATGTGTGGTATTAATGATATTGTTTGATAATTTCCACATTCTTCTTTAGTGGTGTTTGTTTATCTGAGGTCTCTTTCCTTTCCATAGAAAGTTGGTAAAGAGGACTTTTTTCATTTGAAATATGTTATTTTTATTGATGAATTATCATTTTATCTTTATTGTTCCTCCAATTGGACAGAGGACACTTGCTATAACTTTGGTGGCCACTCACATGCTTTTAGGAACCCAGACACCAAACAGCTTAGAAACTTGACAATAACGTAAAAATCAAAATTAAGAGACTATATAAACCAATCATTTGAAAGTCTTGTCTGGCTCAAGAATTCACGTTTCTTAACAATGAAAACAAATCTCAGAAAGGTGCAAGGCGAGCATCTGTAGCATGCATTGCATATCTAGCATGAGGTTCAGTCAAAACTGCATCTCAGTATACTTCTGCTTTTGTGTCATTAATATTTACATAATAATTTTGTTATGAAAGCAAAAACTCCTCTTTGGGAAGAAAGTAAATATTGAAGAGCTAATCTACTTTGTGAGAGCTCTGGTGGTGTAGTGCCTAAGGCACTTGACTGCTAACCAGAAGGATGGCGGTTCAAACCCACCAGCCACTCCTCAGAAGGAAGGTTGGGCAATCTCCTTCCATAGTGATACCCACCTTGGAAACCCAAGGAGGGGTCACTATGAGTCAAATCTGACTCTACAGCCGTAGTTGCATTGTTCTTTTTTTTTTTTGCAATCTACTTGATAGTTTCATTATTTTTTTTTTTTTTTTTTTGCAATCTACTTGATAGTTTCATTATATTTACTTAAGCTACTTCAGTACCAGTAACCAAACCCACTCCTTTCTTGTCAATTCTGACACAAAGCCACCCTAAATGGCCAAATCGAACTGCTCCATAGAGTTTCTAAGACCATGATCTTTGCATAAGGATTTTGCCTCATCTATCTCTCATAGAGTGTCTGTTGTTTGCAAACTACAAATCTTTCAGTTGGCAGCCAAGTGCTCAACCACTATGACATTAGGGCTCCTTTACTTCAGTTTGGAGATAGGATATAGCATCACCTAGCTCTGGTAGCATAGTGGCTAAGGCACTTGACTGCTAACCAGAAGGCTGGTGGTTCAAACCCACCAGCCACTCCTCGGAAGGAAGGTTGGGCAATCCTACTTCCGGAGTGATACTGCCTCGGAAACCCAAGGAGGGGTCGCTATGAGTCAGGGCTGACTCGACAGCACATAACAACAACAAGATTATTAACAGAGCCACCATGTCTAACACCATTTGCAATCTTATTTTTTTTCCCACATAAGGTAAATCAATTCCAATAACTAAGGGAATTATAGCTATTATTTTTTAATAATATTTTTCTAATCAATAATATTCTTTTTTTTTTCTTTTATTGTGATGGAAACATACACAACAGGACATTCACCAACATAACAACTTCCATGTTTACAGCTCAGGGATGCTATTTTTCATGTTGTGCCACCATTATTATTATCTTTTTCTAAAATACTCCTTCACCCTTAGAATAAACTCAATGCCCCATAAATAAAAGATTACCCCTTTCCCCTTCCCTTCTACCCATGGTAACCACTAATAATCTTTCGTATATGTACATATACAGATTTATTTCAACCTATCTAGGAATTTACAACCCCATCTCCTCCGATTCCTGGTGACCAACAAAGTTAGCTCCCTTCCATGTATAAACCTTTCCTTGGTTTTTTACAGTAGTGGACTAATATAATTTTAACCTTCTGTGATTAACGTATTTCACTCAGTATAAGGTCCTCCAAGTTCATCCACGTTATGTGGTATGTTGTAGATTCTATGCTATTCTTTAGATTTGCATAGTATTCCACTGTGTTTATGTACCAAAGTTTTGTTATCCCTTCCTCCACTGATGGGCACTTGGGTTGTTTCTATCTCTTTGCTGTTGTGAATATTGCTGCAATGAACATGGGTCTGTATATATCTGTCCATGACCTGGCTCTCACTGCTTTAGGATATATACCTAGTAATGGGATTGCTAGATCAAATGACATCTCTGTTTCCAACTTTTTAAGAAATTGTCATACTGATTTCCACAGTGATTGTATCATTTTACAGTTCCACCAGCAGTGTATGAGAATTCAATCTCTCCACATACTTGCCAGCAGTTATTTTCTGTGTTGTTGAACTTTGCTTTAATGCTGGGGTGTGATGGTATTTCATGGTTATTTTGATTTGCATCTCTCTAATGACTAATGCTCTGGTAGCATAGTGGCTAAGACACTTGCCTGCTAACCAGACGGCTGGAGGTTCAAACCCACCAGCCACTCCT
>NW_006922282.1:539149-540503 GCF_000298275.1 Orycteropus afer afer
TTTTTTTTTTTTTTTAATTTGAATTGTTTGTGTTTTAATCTGGAAGGGTTAGAGATTTCTATAAATTTTAGAGGGAAGTCGTTTGTCAGATATATCATTGCTGAATATGTTTTCCTAATCTGTAGGTTCTCTTTTTACTCGTTTGGATAAATCTTTTGATGCACATAAGAATTTAATTTTTAGAATGTCACTGTGGTGGTTAAGTTTGTGTGTCAACTTGGCTGGGCCTGGTTGAGTGGCTGGGCAGCTGCCGGTAGTTATTCCACATGATGAGACTGGCAATCAACTCCATGGTGAGACCTACCACAAGCAGCTGAATTGCTGCTATAGGGATGTAGTCTGCTTCCCGTATATGAGAAACAGCTTTGGGAATGGTCTCTAGTTATGGCACACTTGGACCCTGTATGTAACCTGCCATGCTCTGCTGACCTTGAGACATGAATTAAAGGCCTGCCCTGTGGTTTGGTAACATTGGGACTGTGCCATTTATTTGTCAACCTTGGGCTTGCTAGCCTCAGCTGCCAGTAGCTGTCTGAGTGAAGTGATTCCTCTAGCTTCAGTGGGCCAGAAGCAAGAGACAGAGCTGAAGCCCAAGGTTGAGGGGCTTTCCCCCAACCTCTAGAGCCTGGTACTGTGAACTCAGGCTTCTAGCCTCCTGAACTGTAAGAGAATAAACTCCTGTTTCCTCAAGCCATCCCATTTGTGCTATATTCTTGTCAGAGCAGCACTAGGTTACTAGAACTAGGTCACAATGACCTATTTTATCTTCTTCTGTTTGTGTTATATGTTATGTTTGATGATCTATTTATGCCATAAATTAAGCCAAAAAACCAAAGGGCCCCTACATTTAGCCCAATTTTTTCATTGATGAACTTTATAGATTTAGGTTTCACATTTAAATCTTTGATACATCTGGAGTTACTTATTATGTGTGGTGTGAGATACAGATCTTGCTTCATTTTTCTGCAAATGGATATCTCATTTTTGCCAACACCATTTGTGAAAGAAACTATCTCTTCCCCATTGAATGAATTTAGGTCCTTTATCAAAGATCAGCTGACCATGGATCTATTTCTGGGTTCTCAATTCTGTTCCACTGATCTAGTTGACTGCTGTTATACCAATACATGGCTGTATTGACTACTGCAGCTATTTGGCAGGTTTTGAGATCTGGGAGTATGAGATCTCCTACTTTGTTATTCTTTTTCAGTAGTGCTTCACTTATCTGAGGGCTTTTTACTTTTCATGTAAAATTAATGACTGCTTTTTTCCATGTCTTTGAAGAATGTAAATGGAATCTAGATCTGCATGGAATTGAATGTATAGATTGCTTTGGGTAGTATTGACATTTTCA
>NW_006922282.1:555220-555898 GCF_000298275.1 Orycteropus afer afer
CTCCGATCAGTTTTGAGTCAGTTTAGTGGTACTGAGGAGCCTGTGCTTGACTTTGTCACTAACATTGGAACTACAGGTTGCATTGGCACTGGCCTGGCTCCTGCACTGCTGAAATTGAGAGGCTCTTTGGTGCCACAGGTGGGCAGACCCAGAGGAACTCCTGTGGCAGATCACTTCCCCCATATCATAAAGGAAGAAAAGATATTTGTCCAAGAACCCCAAAGAACCTCACACAAGATAGATCCCAAGAGAAAAACACCAAGGCATAATATAATCAAGCTGTCTAAAACCAAAGACAATGAAAAAATTTTGAGACCTGCCTGGGACAAAAGAAATATTACTTATAATATTCAAACAGTTAGGCTGAAATCCAATTGCTCAACAGAAACTATGCAAGCAAGAAGGCAATGGGATGGCATATATAAAACACTGAAGGAAAAGAACTTTCAATGAAGAAGCCAAATTATCCATTAAATATGAGGGTGAAATCAAGGCATTCTCAGACAAACAGAAATTAAGGGACTTTGTGAAAAACAGACCAATGCTATAAGAAATGCTTAAGGAAGTCCTTCTAATAGAAAATCCACAACAGAGATCAACAAAACAGGATACATGGCATCAACACTAAAACCAAATCAGAGATAGAAACTCAAAATAAGACCAAGGAAGTCAATCAGC
>NW_006922282.1:556428-560793 GCF_000298275.1 Orycteropus afer afer
TAACACAGACATGAAGGTGGAAAACATCATAAGAGACAAAACGGACATTATATGATGCTGAAAGTGTCAACTGACAGAAGATGTTACAATAATAAATATTTATGCACCAAATGAAAGTGCTCCATAATATGTGAAGCAAATATTAACTGAATTAAAAGAGACAATAGACAGCTCTACAATACCAGTAGGAGACTTTAACACACCACTTTAAAAGAGAGACAGGTGAACTAGAAAAAAACTCAACAAAGATACAGAAAAACTCAACAATACAATCAACCAACTCGACCTCATAGACATATATAGAGAATTTCACCAAACAAAAGCACAATTCACATTCTTCTCCAGTGCACATGGATCCTTCTCCAGAAGAGACTATATGTTAGGATATAAAACAAGCCTCAATAAGTTCAAAAGCATTGAAATACTACAAAGCATCTTCTCAGACCACAATGTTATAAAATTAGAATTTAGTAATAGGAAGAACAATGAAAAAAACATCAAACATATGTAAGCGGAACAATTCACTGCTCGAAAACTACTGGGTAACAGAATAATAATAATAAAAAAAAAAATCCCTAGAAACAAATGAGAATGAGAATACATCATACCAAAATCTATGGCAAAAGCAGTACTCAGATAACAGTTTATAGCAATAAATCCATATATATATATATATATATATATATATATATATAAAAGAGGAAAGAAACAAAATCAATACTAACACATCAACTCCAACAACAAGAAATAGAACAACAAAAGAATCCTACAGCATCTAGAAGCAAAGAAATAACAAAGATCAGAACAGAAATAAATGAAACAGAAAACCAAAAAAAAAAGAGAAAATCAACAAAACAAAAAGCTGGTTTTTTGGAAAGATTAATAAAATAGATAAACCATTGGCAGATATAACAAAAGAAAAGAAAAGGAAGATCCAAATCACAAGAATTGTAAATGAAAAGGGTGTCATCACAACAGGACCAACTGAAATAAAAAAAGATACTGACAGAATATTATGAGAAACTGTACTGCAACAGATTTGAGGACATAGAAGAGATGGACAAGTTTCTAGAATCACAAGACCCACCTAAAGTATCCCACTCAGCTATAGAAAACTTGAACTAAAGAAGAAATTGAACAGGTCATAACAACAACAACAAAAAAAAAAAAAATACCATAAAGAAAAGTCCTGACCCTGATGGCTTCATTGAAGAATTTTATCAAATATTCAGAGAAAGGTTGATACCTATGCAACTCAAGCTATTCCAGAACATAGAGAAAGATGGAATACTCCCAAACTCATTTTATGAAGCAATCATAACACTAATACCAAAACCAGGGAAAGACACCACTAGAAAGGAAAGCTACAGATAAATATCCCTCATGAACACAGATGCAAAAATCTTTAACAAAATCTTAGCCAACAGAATCCAACAACATATCAAAAAATTACTATAGCCAGACCAAGTGGGATTCATACCTGGTTTATAAGGGTGGTTCAACATCAGAAAATCAATCAATGTAATTCACCACATAAATAAAACTAAAGAAAAGAACCATATGATTATATCAATCCATGCAGAAGAGGCATTTGATAATGTTCAGAACTCTCAGTAAAATAGAGATAGAAGAGCAAGTCCTCAACATAATAAAGGGTATATATGCAAAGCCAGTGGCCAAGATCATTATTAATGGAGAAAGACTCAAGGCATTCCCTTTACAAACAGGAGCCAGACAAGGATGCCCTCTATCCCCACTTTTATTTAACATTTTATTGTCCTGGACAGGGCAATAAGTCAAGAAAGATAAATAAAAGGCATACAAATAGACTAAGAGGAACTAAAGCTATCTCTATTTGCAGATAATATAATCTTGTATGTAGAAAATCCAAGGGACTCAATAGAAAAACTACTGGAACTAATAGGTTCAGCAATGTGGCAGGATACAAGGTCAACATACAAAAATCAGTTGGCTTCCTCTCTACCACCAATGAGTCCTCTGATAAAGAAATAAGGGAAACAATACCATTTACAATAGCTACTAAAAAGATAAAATATCTAGGAATAAACCTCACCAGAGACACAAAAGACCTATACAGAGAAAACTATAAAACATTGCTACAAGAGACAACAAGGGCACTACCTTGATCATGGATAGGTAGACTGAATATTGTCAAAATGTCAATACTACCTAAAGCAATTTACACATTTAACACAATCCCAATCCAGAATCCAACAACTTTTTCAAGAACATGGAAAAACCAATTACTAATTTCATATGGAAAGGAAAGAGACCTCAGATAAAGAGAGCACTTCTGAAGAACAAAGTGGGAGGTCTCACACTCCAGGATCTTAAGAACTAATATACAACTGCAATAATCAAAACAGTGTGGTATTGGTACAATGCTAGACAGATAGACCAATGGAACAGAATTAAAGTCCAGATATAGACCCATCCATCTATGGACAACCGATCTTTGACAAATGTCCAAAACCTATTAAATGGGGAAGAGACAGCCTCTTTAACAAATGGTGCTGGCAAAACTGGATATCCACTGATAGAAAAATGAAATAAGACACATACCTCACCCCACACACAAAAACAAACTCAAGCTGGATCAAAGACTTAAATGTGAAACCCAAAACTATAAAATTCATCAAAGATAAAATAGGGGAAAATCTGAGAGCCCTAATTTATGACATAAATAAAATATAAAGCATTACCCAGAATATGCAGGAGGTAGAAGAGAAGCTAGGTGACTGGGAGTTTCTAAAAATTAAATTCTTATGTGCATCGAAAGACTTGGTCAAAAGAGTAAAAAGAGAACCTGTAGATTGATAGAAAATATTTGCCTATGACATGTCTAATAAAAGATTCATCTCCAAAATCTATAGAAAACACCTCATCACCAAAAAGACAAACAACCTAATTCACAAATGGGCAAAAGACTTGAAAAGACACTTCATCGAAGAAGATATACAGGCAGCGAACAAACACGTGAGAAATTACTCATGATCATTAATCATTAGTAGTAGTAGTAGTAGTTGTGTGCCATCGAGTAGGCCCCGACTCATAGCTATCCCTCCTTGGGTTTCCGAGGCAGTATCACTACGGAAGTAGGATTGCCCAACCTTCCTTCCGGGGAGTGGCTGGTGGGTTTGAACCGCCAGCCATCTGGTTAGCAGGCAAGTGTCTTAGCCACTATGCTACCAGAGCTCCTTTATCATTAGAGAGATGCAAATCAAAACAATGATGAGATATCATCTCACCCCAAAAATAACAGCAAAGTTCAACAGGTCAGAAAATAAAAAATACTGGCAATGTTGCAGAGAGATTGGACCTCTTGTACACTGCTTGTGGGATTGCAAAATGGTACAACCATTGTGGCAAAAGGTATGGTGTTTCCATAAAAAACTGAAATTAGAAGGACCGTTTGACCCAGCAATTCCATTACTAGGAATATATCCTAAAGAGGGACAGATAGCACACAAACAGACATATGTACATCTATGTTCATTGCAGCACAATTCACTATAGTGAAGAGATGGAAACAACTTAAAAGTCCATCAACAGATGAGTGGATAACCAAATTATTGAAAATTCAGACAATGGAATACTATGCTATATTAAAGAACAATGAGGAATATGTAAATGATCTCACAACATGGATGAACCTGGAGGACATTATGCTGAGTGAAATAAGTCAGTCACAGAAAGACAAGTACTATATGAGCCCATTACTGTAAAAAGACAAAGTTTTCTTGGGACATAGAACTCATTTTGTCAGCATTTCTCAAGCTGAAAGAAATGAGGACAAAATTTAAGTCTTGAGTTGCAATATTGAAAGAGTCTATGGACAAAATATTGAATGATGCAGGAAATATCAAAAGAAGAAGGAAAGAATACAGTCACTGTACCAAAAAGAACTAGTTGATCTTCATCCATTTCAGGAGGTGGCATAAGTTCAAGAACCAATGGAAGTCGAAGCGGCACTGAAAGAATTAGCAAAGGACAAGGCTCCAGGAATTGATGGAATGCCCACTGAGATGTTTCAAAAAAAATGGATGCCCCAGTAGAGGCACTCACTTGGTTATGCCAAAAGATTTGGAAGACAGATACCTGGCCAACTGACCAGAAGATATCCATATTTGTACCTAATCCAAAGAAAGGTGTTCTCACAGAAAGTGGAAAATATCGAACAATATCATTAATATTACATACAAGTAAAATCATACAGAAGAATATTCAAAAATAAGTGCAACAGTATATTGACAGAGAACTTCCAGAAATGCAAGCTGGATTCAGAGGAGGACATGGAATGAGGGATATCATTGCTGATGTCAGATGGATCTTGGCTGAAAGCAA
>NW_006922282.1:562578-582399 GCF_000298275.1 Orycteropus afer afer
AAATTTATATGGAAAGGAAAGAGACCTCGAATGAGCAAAGCACTATTGAAGAAGAAGAACAAAGTAGGAGGTCTCACTCTCCCAGATCTCAAAACCTACAATACAGCCACAGTATTCAAAACAGTCTAGTACTGCTACAATGACAGATACATAGACAAGTGGAACAGAACGTAGAACCCAGAAATTGATCCATCAACCTATGGTCAGCTGATTTTTTACAAAGCTGAAATCCATTACATGGGGAAGAGATAGTCTCTTTAACAAATGGTGCTAGCAAAACTGGATACCAATTTTAAGAAAAAAATTAAACAAGATCCGTATCTCACACCACACACAAAACCTAACTCCAGATGCATCAAAGACTTAAATATGAAACTTAAAATTATAAAGTTACTTAAGGCAAAATAGCAAATTTAGGGGCCCTAATTTATGACATAAATGTACTGTCAAGCATAACCCAAAATGCACAAACAGGTGAAGATAAACTAGATAAACAGGACCTTCTAAAAACTAAATTTTACATGCTTTGAAAGACTTTTCCAAGAGTCAAAAGAGAACCTACAGATTGGGAAAAAAATATTTGGCAACGACATATCTGACAAGGGACTTATCTGTAGAATTTATAGTAAACTCCAAACCTCAAAAACAAAAACATTAACAATCCAATTAAAAAATGGGCAGAAGACATGAATAGACACTTCACAAAAGCAGATGTTCACGTGCCCAGCAAATACATGAAGAAATGCTCGTGATCATTAGCCATTACAGAGATGTAAATCAAAACAAAAATGAGACACCATCTTGCCCCAGCACTAGTAGCAACGTTCAACAAGACAGAAAATAACAAATATTGGTGAGGATTTGGAGAGATTGGGACTCTCAAACACTTCTGGTGGGACTGTCAAATGATACAATTGTGGAAACAGAATGGTGATTCCTTAAAAAGTTGGAACTATGCAGGGGAGAAGGTGCTCAAGACCATGTATAGGGTTGACAGGCAATGTTTGTGCAAATGTATTGGTATGTTCTATAAGAATTCCCAGGTTTATAGTAGCACTGACAAGGGACAAGTTTGTAGTCACTTCTTTCCCACAGCCAACTACCCAAAAGGAGCCAGTAGTTGGACCTATGATGTCATAGTGGACATCAAGCTTGACTGGCATAGCATACTACACAAAACACTGTTCCACATCCCGCTTTGTTGAGTGCTACTGAGATCTTAAAAGCTTGCACGCAGCCATCTAGATGCAACAATGGGTGTCTCCTCATCCAGAGCAAAGAAGAATGAAGAAAACCAAATATGCATGGTAACAAGTAATCCAAGTGACTGGTACACCATGCAATCCTCAGTCTATATGACTAGGAGACCAGAAGAAATAGATTGTGCCTGGCTACCACTGTCAACCACTTGGAGGGAGATCTATGTAGGAGATCCTGGATAGAGTGGGAGAACAATGTGGAACAAAACTTAAAATCATTAAAAAAAAAAAAGGCAGCGGGGACCAAGTTTGCTGGCCTGATAGAGCCTGGTGGAACCACTGGGGCTATGGCCCCTAGCTGCCCTTCAGGTCTGGAATTGAACCCACTCCTGTGACTTCCAGCCAAACAAAAGACAGGCATATGAGGTGAACTTTTACATTAGGTAAATCAACTCCTTGGAGAGATCAGTTATGAGAGAATATAAGGGCTGAGTATGCACAGGGAAACAGTTCAGGAGGCAGGAGTATATGGAGGGAAGGACACAGAAAAGAGGTAACTATGGGGAGGAAGTGGGAGGGTAGCTCTTGAACTGTGGAAAATTGTAGTCAATGTCATGAGACAAAGTGTATGTGAGCTGCTGTATAGAAAGAGAACTTGCTTTGTAAACTTTCACCCAAATCCGAATAAACAGCAAAATAAATAAATAAAAAAAATGTGGCATCAGGATGGGAGAAAGACTAACAATCTGTGATATGCAGATGACACAACCTTGCTTGCTGAAAGTCAAGAGAATTTGAAACACTTTTTGATGAAGAAGAGAGAGTACAGTATTCAGTACAAATTGCACCTCAAAATAAAGAAAAAAAAAAAAAACTCACAATTTGACTAATACACGGCATAATGATGATTGAAGAAATTTTATAAAGTTCTCAAGGATTTCTTTTTACAATCTTATATTTACAATCAATGTCCATGTAAGCAGCAGTCAAGAAATCAAATGCCTTTCACTTCACCCAAAGTATTATATGTCTAACTATTTAGTGATATACTTTCCCTTCCCCTCCCACTGTTGGACACCTTCAAGGTGCTCCTTCCTATGTGTAAACCTTTTCTTGACTTTTTATAACAGTGATCTCATATATTATTTGCCCTTTGTGATTGACTAATTTTACTCAGTATAATAGTCTCCAGGTTCATCCAATTTATGATGTGGTGTGCAAATTCATCATCATTCTTTAATATTGCCTTGTATTCCATTATGTGTATGTACCTGAGTTTGTTTATCCATTTATCCATCCATGGGTGTTTAGACTGTTTCCATCTATTTGCAATTGTGAATAATGTGGTGATGATATGGGTATGCATATATCAATTTGTGTCACAGCTCATTTTTATGGGATATATATACACAGTAATAGGATTGCTGGATCATAAGATATTTTCAACATTTTAGGGCAGCATCATGCTATTTTCCACAGTGTTTGAACCATTTTATAATCCCATTAGCAGTATATAAGGGTTCCAGTCTCTCCAAATCCTCACTAGCATTTGTTATTTTCTGTTATTTTGAACTTTGCTATTAATGCTGAAATGAAATTACTGTTTTGAGTTGCATCTCTCTATTGACTAATGGTCATGAGCATATCGTAATGTGTTTGTTGGCCAGGTGAACATCTGCTTTAGTGAAATATCTATTCATGTTCTCTGCCCATTTTTTAATTGGATTGCATGAATTTTTTAATTCAAAAAACAATTTGCTTCATAAACTTTCACTAAAGTCACAATTAAAAAATTTAATAATCAAATAACATGTTGGTTGAATCTAATGCACTTTAAAAGTGCTAAAAAGTAAATAAATATGTCCCTTAGAGAACGAATGTATGCCTAACCCAAGCCATGGTATTTTCAACTGCCTCATATGCATTTGGAAGCTGGACAATGAATAAGGAAGACTTAAGTAGAATTGATATATTTGAATTATGCTCTTGGTGAAGAATATTGAATATATCAGGAACTGTTAGAATAAATAATCTGTCTTAAAATAAATACAGACAGATTGCTCTTTAGAAGCAAGGATAATGAAACTTTCTCACAACTAATTTGGACATGTTACCAGAGGGATCCATCCCTGGAGAAGGACATTATGCATGATAAAGTGGAGGGACAATGAAAAAGAGAAGACCCTTCAAGAGATGGATTGACACAGTGATGGCGAAAATGCGTTCAAACAGCAACAATTGTGAGGATGGTTCAGAACCAGTCAGCATTTGGTTTTTTCGTACATAAGGTCCATATGAGTTGTAACCAACTCAATGGCAAGTAACAACAACAACATGTGTTTTAAATAATTTGTTCCCTCATATCCCTGTTTATATATATTCTGATCATAAGTGTTCTATCTTTGATGCCTTGAAGGTTATGTTTTCTTAGACTTGGCAACTCTTTGAAATTTTCTCTATCTTTGGTTTTGAAGTAGTCCTAGAAGTACAATCCTTATGTGCTTGGCAGTTAAGTGAAAGGTTAGCAGTCATCCCATGGAAGAAAAGACCTCGGAATTTACTTCTGCAAAGATTACAGTCCAGAAACTATAAGGGCAGTTCTATTCTTTCACATGGAGTCACTGTGAGCCAAAACTGGCTTGATTTTGAAAAGAATTTTGGATTACAGCTGTGTCATTATATATTTCTAGATTATTAGTTTTTATACTTTATTTTGAGTTATCAGGGCTTTTTGGATCTAAGATTTGATTTTTCAATTTTTTTTTTTTTTTAATTAAATCATCTCTGACTGACTTATTCTTTGAAATTTCTCATAGTTTTCACTATGGATCTGTAAGCTATTAATATTTATAAATGTTATATTTACATTCTAAAATAATCTGAAGTATGCAGTAGTTTGGTGCAGTGTTTTACATACATTTTTTTTTTTTTCTTGGATCTTTTCTCATTTATGTTTTCTTTGTAGTAGGCTGAATAATTGCCTCCAAATACATCCATGTTCTAATCACTGGAACTTAATATGACAAAAAGCAACTTAAGAATTTTAGGAGGAAATTTTAAAGATCTTGAGATGGGGAGATTATCTGGATTTCCTGGCTAAGCCCAATGTAATTATTGGTCTGTATAAGGAGAGATAAGAAAAATCAGAGTGAGACAAGAAAAGTCAAAGTTGGAAGTCAATGTGCTTATTGAGAAAGAGTGAGATATGTAAAGATGGTATATTTCTGGCTTTGAAGATGGAAGAAGAGGTTTTGAACCAAATAATGCAAAGAATGTAGGTCTGTTGTTGTTATTGTTTTGTGCCATCAAGTCAGCCCAAACTCGTAGTGACCCTTCCTTGGTTGCCGAGGAGGTATCACTATGGAAGTAGATTGCCAATCTTCCTTCCAAGGAGTGGCTGGTGGGTTTGAACCTCCAGCCTTCTGGTTAGCAGTCAAGTGCCTTAGGCACTATGCTACCAGCACTGTCAATGTAGGTCTAGTAGCTGGAAAATCTCCAAAAGGTAATACTCTCCTAAAGTCTCACATGGCAACACAGCCCTCCTGACACCTTGACACTTACCTCAGTAAAACCAATTTCAAACTCCTAATAACAGAGCAGTAGGTTAATAAATTTATTTTTGTCAAGTCACTGAGTTTGCAATAATTGATTACAGCAGTTTTTACCTATCCAGTTTTAACAGAAGTGTTAAAATGTACCCTAATAATCATAACTCCTTCAATTTCTGCTTGTGAGTGTTACAAATTTAGAAATATTGTATCATTCTGGCAAATAAAATTATCATCATTGTCTTAAGCTAGTTCTCTAGAAAAGCAAATCCAGTGACATATATGAGACAGATTTATCTCAAGGAATGGCTCACACAACTGTAGAGGCTTCCAAGTCCCTAATCAATGGGTCAAAATTCAATCTGGAGACATCTAGAGACTTAAACAGTTGCAGAGGCTGACTTATCAAGATCAGTGGGCAGTACAGAAGGCTCCTGACTACGAAGGATGATTAATACAAGATCAGTAGGTAAAATAAGAGACTATTGACTCACAGACTATGAAGGCAACAATCCCAAGATAGGCAGGCAATATGGTAGGCTACTGGTTCATTTCAGAAACCAAAAATGATGATGAGCTAGATGTAGAATCCAGATCTAGCAGAGTCAAGAGTTTTCCCAGGATGCCCATGTATATATTGGAAACAGGCTACCACCCTGAGGAAAGTCTCTTTCAATTGATTGGCTGCTCATAGCAAAACTTATCATGGAAATAGTTATATTATATCATGTTTCATCATGGGGGATGGCTACATCATAATTTTTTAACCCACTTAGAATCCTGTTCCAGCCAAGTTGACACATAACCTTAACTATCACAATGATTAAATAACATCTAACTTGTGGCTTATAAGCACAGTTAAATGGTTTGTAGTTCCCATTTTTCACAATGTTATCCATAATTTGTTTTGATACAGAAAGTCAAATGTCTTTGCATAGTCAACAGAACGTGGTAAGAATTTTCTGATATTCATTACTTTCAGACAAGATCCATTTGACATCAACAATTATATTCCCCATTTCATTGCCTTTTCTGAATACAGCTTGAATTCAGTCAGTTCTCTGCCAATATATTGTACAACATATTTTTTCTTATGATGAACCTCTACATAGACCAAAAGACAATCATTAGAACTAAACAAGATGATACTGTATGATTTAAAATCAGAAAAGATGTGTCAGAGTTATATTCTTTCACCATATAAATTCAATCTGTATGCTGAGCAAATAACTCAAGAAACTGTACTTTATGAAGAAGAATGCAGCATCAGAATTGGAGGAAGACTTATTAACAACCTGCAATATGTAGAAGACACAACTTTCCTTGCTCAAAGTAAAGAAGACCTGAAGTACTTATTGATGAAGATGAAATAGTACACCCTTCAAAATGAATTACATCTTAAAAGAAAGAAAACAGAAATCCTCACAACTCGACCAATAAGTGACATCATGGATAAATGGAGAAAAGATTAAAATTGCCAATGATTAAATTTTATTTGGATCCACAACCAATGCTCATGGAAGCAACAGTCAAGAAATCACACAAAGCATTGCATTGGGTAAATTTGCTACAGAAGGGCTCGTTAAAGTGTCAAAGAACAAAGATATCACAAGAGCAAGGTACGTCTGACCCAAGCCATGGTATTTTCAATAGCCTCATATGCATGTGAGAAAAAATGAAAACCCTATGTACAACAGAATGAAACATTGTCTGGTACTGCACCATCCTCACAATCATTGCCATACTTGAGCCCATCATTAAGGGTTTTCTCCTTTATCTCTGACTCTCTACTCTACTTAATATGATAGTCTTCTCTAGGGATTGGTACCTTCTGGCAACATCACCAAACTGTGACAGACAAAATCTGGTCATTTTCATTTCTAAGTAGTGTTCCAGCTATACTTCCTCCAAGACAGATTTGTTTATTCTTCTAGCAGTTCATGGTACTTTTAATATTCTTCTCCAACATCACAATTCAAATGCATAGATTCTTCTGTAGTCCTTATTATTCATTGTCCAGCTCTCACGTGCATATGAGACTAATGAAAATACCATGGCTTGGGTCAGATGTACCTTACACAGCCACAGTGGTCAAAACAGCTTGGTAGTGGTACAATGGCAGACACATAGACCCACAACTAAAACCCAAACTCACTGCCACCGAGTCGGTTCCAGCTCATAGCAACACCTCCATGGCTTTCCAAGGTGGTATCACTATGGAAGTAGATGGCCCAACCTTCCTTCTAAAGAGTGGCTGGTGGGTTTGAACCACTAGTCTTCTGGTTAGTACTCAAATTGAGAACGCAGAAATAGATCCATTAACTTACGGTGAGCTGATTTTTGACAAGGGGCTGAAATCAATTAAATGGGAAAAATGTGGTCTAACAAAGGGTGATGGCAAAACTGGGTATCCATTTGCAGAAAAATGAAACAAGATCTGTACCTTACAACATATACAAAAACTAACTCCATGTGGATCAAAGACTTAAATATGAAACCTAAAACTATAAAGTTCCTCAAGGAAAAAATAGGTACAAACTTATGGGCCCTAATTTATAGCATAAAGAGACTGTCAAGCATAACCCAAAATTCATAAACAGCTAATGATAAAGTACATGAATGGGACCTTCTGAAAATTAAATGTTTATGTGCTTCCAAAGACTTGTCCAAAAGAGTCAAAAGAGAACCTACAGATTGGGAAAAAACATTCGGCAATGACATATCTGACAAGGGATTTATCTCTAAAATTTATGGAAAACTCTAGCACCACAACAGCAAAGAATTGACAATCCAATTGAGAAGTGTTCAGAAGACATGAATAGACACTTCACCAAAGAGAATATTTAGGCAGCCAGCAAATACATGAAGAAATGTTCATGATCATTTGTCATCAGAGAGCTACATATCAAAACATTTAGATACCATCTCACCCCAGCACTAGTAGCAAAGTTCAACAAGACAGAAATTAACTAATACAGGTGAGCATGTGGAGAGATTGGGACTCTCACAAACTGCTTGTGATACTGTAAAATGATATGACCACTGTGGAGAGCAGTCTGGTATTTCCTTAAAAAGCTGGAATTAGAAATACCATTTAACCCAGCAATCCCATTTCTTAGCATATATCCTAAAGAAATGAGAGGCAGGACAAGAACAGATACATGCACACCCTTGTTCCACACAATGGAATAACATGCAAAACCAGAGAATAATGTAGAATCTGCAAATCACATAACAAGGATGAATTTGGAGGACATTATGCTGAGTGAAATAAATCCATCACAGAGAAATAAATATATTATTTGTTCATTATTGTAAAAAGTCAAGGAAAGGTTTATATATGAAAGGAAACTTTATTGGTTACCAGAGATGTGAAGGGAGGGAAGAGAATACTACCAAAAAAAAAAAAAAAAAGAAAGAAAGAAAAAAAGCTTTCAAATAGGTCATTGTTGTTGTTGTTATTTGCCATTGAGTTGGACCCGACTCATCACATCCCCTCCTTGGGTTTCGAGGTGGTATCACTACGAAAGTAGATTTCCCCACCTTCCGTTAGTTTTGCAAAATTCTGTTATGTGATCTCTAATGTTTTTTCTATCACCCTAGCCATATTTTTATACTTCTGTTCCTTCTTCATTGTTATCAGATTTCCACCAGTCCTCTATGAGGTTAATGTACTTGGTAGCTTACATGTTGTGATAATGTCGGAACAGAGCCTATCAGTATTTCAAAGGTATTTGGTGTATAATTTTCAGCAGAATTTACATACTAAGACAGACTAAGAAAAAGGAACTGCTAATCAACTTCTACAAAAAAAAAAAAAAAAAAATTGTCCATTGAAAACCTTATTAATATCAAGAGAACATTGTCTGATAAACTGCCATACGATGAACCAGTCAAGTCAGAGGGCACTCAAAACATGACTGGAGAAGAGTGGATTCCCCAAAGTAGAGTCAACCTTAATAACATGGATGGAGTAAAGCTTTTTAGTATCTTCATTTGCTGATGTGACAATACTCAAAATAAGAAGAAACAGCTGCAATATCCCTTAGTAGTCAAAACTTGGAATATACAAAGTACAAAACTAGGAAAGTTGGAAGTTGTCAGAAGTGAAATGGAACCCATAAGGATTGATATCCTAGGTATTAGTAAGCTGAAATGGACTAGTTTTGGCCATTTTGAATCAGACAATCATATGATCTGCTATGCTGGATATGGCAAACTGAAGAGGATGTGGTATTTATCGTCAAAAAGAATGTTTCAAGATTTGTTCTGAAGTATAATGTTGTCAATTATAGTATAATATCCATATGCCTACCAGGAAAACCACTTAATACTGCTATTATTCAAATTTAGGTACCAATCACCAAAGTCAAAGACAAGGAAATTGAAGGTTTTTACCAACTTCTGCAGTTTGAAATTGATCAAATATGTAATCTAGATATGTTGATTATTACTGGTGATTGGAATGCAAAAATTGGAAACAAGGAAGAATCACCAGTAGTTGGAAAATATACACTTGGTGATAGAAATGATACTAGAGATTGCATAATAGAATTTTGCAAAACCAATGACTTATTCGTTGCAAATACCTTTATTCAACAACATAAATGGCATCTATACATGTGGATTTCTTCAGACAGAATACACAGGAATCAGATTGACTACATCTGTGGCAAGGGGGGATGGAGAAGCTCAATATCTTTAGCCAAAACAAGGCCAGGAGCTGACTGTGAAACACACCATCAAATGCTAATATGCAAGTTCAAGTTGAAGATGAAGACAAGTGAAACAAGTCCACTTGATCCAAAATATGACCTAGGTTATATCTCACCTGAACTTAGAAACCATAAAAAAAAAAAAAAAAAAAAAAAACAGATTTGATGCATTGAACACCAGTGACCAAAAATCAGAGGAATTGTTGGATGACATCAAGAACATAATCCGTGAAGAAAGCAAAAAGTCATTAAAAAGGCAGGAAAGGAAGAAAAGACCAAAATGGATGTCAGAAGACACTCTGAAACTTGCTCTTGAACAGAGAGTGGCTAAAATAAATTGAATAAGTTACAACATAAAAGAGCTGAACAGATTTCAAAGAAAAATTCAAGAAGACAAAGTCAATTATTATAAAGAAATGTTCACAAACCTGGATTTAGAAAACAAAAAAGGCAGAACATACTTCCATTTCTCAAGCTGAAAAAAACAAAAAAATCAAGCCTTGTGTTGCAATACTGAAAGTTTCTATGGGCAAATTATTAAATGCAGGAAACAACAAAAGAAGATGGAAGGAATAAAGAGAGTCACTGTACCAAAAAGAATTGGTCGATGAGCATCTATTTCAGGAGGTGGCATATGACTGAGAACCGATGATATTGAAGGAAGAAGTCAAAGCTGCACTAAAGGAAATGGTGAAAAACAAGGGTCCAGGAATTGACAAGATACTCATTGAGATGTTTCAAAAAAAGGATACTGCTCTGGAAGTACTTACTTGTCTATGCCACAAAATTTGGAAGAGAGCTGCCTACCCAACTGCCTGGAAGAAATCCATATTTGTACCCATTCCAAACAAAGGTGACACCACAGAATGTGGAAATTATTGAACAATATCATTAATATCACATACCAATAAAATCTAGCTGAAGATAATTCAAATATGGTTGCAGTAGTATATTGACAGAGAACTTCCAGAAATGGAAAATGGATTCAGAAGTGGATGTGGAATGAGGGATATAATTGCTGATGTCACATGGATCTTGACTGAAAGCAAAGAATACCAGAAAGATGTTTACTTGTGTTTTATTAACTATGCAAAAACATTCACTGTGTGGATCCTAACAAGTTACAGATAACAATGAGAAGAATGGAAATTCCAGAACACTTAAGTGTGCTCATGAGGAACCTGTACATAGACGAGAAGGCTGCCATTCAAACAGAACAAATGATACTGCATTGTTTAAAATCAGGAAGTGACCACATTAGATTTGTATCCTATCATCATACTTATTCAGTTTGTATGCTGAGCAAATAATCCGAGAAGCTGAACTATATGAAGGAGGACATGACAGCGGGATTGGAGGAAGACTTATTAACAACCTGCAACATGCACATGACACAACCTTGCTTGAGGAAAGTGAAGATGACTTGAAGCCCTTACTGACAAAGATAAAAGACTACAGTCTGCCATATGGATTACACCTCAATATAATGAAAATTAAAATCCTCAGAACTGGACCAATAAACAGCATTATGATGAATGGAGAGAAGATTGAAGTTGTAAAAATTTGATATTACTTGTCTCCACAACCAATACCAATGGAAGCAGCAGTCAAGAAATTAAACTTTGCAAATCTGCTGCAAAAGACCTCTTTAAAGTGCTGAGGAGCAAAGATGTCTCATTGAAGACTAAGGCATGCCTAAGCCAAACCATGGTGTTTTCAATCATCTCAAATGCATGTGAAATCTGGACAATGAATAAGTAAGACAGAAGAAGAGTTGATGCTTTTGAGTTGTGGTGTTGGCAAAGAATAGTGAAAGTACCCTGGACTGCCAGAAGAACAAACAAATTTGTCCTGGAGAAAGGGCAGTTAGAATGCTCCTTGGAAGCAAAAATGGCCAGACTTCGTCTGACCTACTTTGGTCATGTTGTCTGAAGGGACCATTCCCTAGAGAAAGACATCATGCTTGGTAAGGTGGAAGGTCAACAAAAAAGGAGAAAGACCTCAAGGAGATGTATTGACACACCAGCTGCAATGATGGTGGGATAATTAGAGCTGGACCACAATTGTTTTGTTTTTCTAGAGAACCCAGTCTAACACTTTGGTGCCGGGAGTGGTTCTAAAGGCAAGGCAAGGCAACCACTGCCCTGGAGTCAGGTCTGACTCATAACTACGCCTCCTTGGGTTTCCAAGGCAGTATCACTATAGAAGTAGATTGCCAAACCTTCCTTCTGAAGAGTGTCTGGTGGGTTTGAACCACCAGCCTTCTGAAGCAGTGAAATGCCTTAGGCACTATGCTACCAGTTCTAGAGACACAAAATCATAAGGATGGGCTTCCCAAACTGGTTCTCCAATTTGATTAATCATAAAGATACTAGTGCCCCTGCCTCTGTTAGTAAAGAAGGCCCAGCTAATCCATGGTGTGAGATGGCAACATTCATATGCAAAATAGCACCACACCAATAGATCGAGTACTTGTGAAAAGGAAGGCTCTGGGTGATCACATATTTGATACTTTTCTACAATTTTGTCAGCATGAGGAGTATAAGAAGCTGGTTGGTTGTTCCTACTTAGACTAGACAAAGTGATGAAAGAGCAAGATGAGCTCAGGGCAGCTGAATCACAGCTTCAGTGCTGCATAAAAAACCTCAATGTTTCCAGTTACACTCTGAAAGAAAGCCTTATTTCTTCTAGTAACAGAGCTGATATTGCCAAAAATCAAACACAGAGTCTTATTTTAAGGGTGGTTGAATTACAATGCCAATTAAATTACCAACCCAGAATGGTGTCTGAAGTTAAAGTGAGGGCATTGACAGGGAAAAAAATGGGATCCTAAAACCTGGAATGGAGAGATATGGGCAGAAAATC
Organism: Orycteropus afer afer; assembly: GCF_000298275.1. Taxonomy (NCBI): domain Eukaryota; kingdom Metazoa; phylum Chordata; class Mammalia; order Tubulidentata; family Orycteropodidae; genus Orycteropus; species Orycteropus afer. The sequence continues at coordinate 574,906 of NW_006922282.1, forward strand.
ATGAAGATCAGGATATAGAGCCTGTAAATTCTATTGAATCCCTCCCATCTGAAGGGATTACTGTAAAACCTTATCCCCTCCACCTCAGTTTGATGGGATTAACCGATATGTTTCTGCTGGGTCATTGCCTGAGGCAGAGGCCATGGAAGACATTGCTGAATGTTCTCAGGAACTTCCCCAACCACCCATTGTTGCTGCTAGACCTATAACTAAAGTTAAGTCCAATGAGCCCCAAAGGGTGAAATACAAAGTGTGATTGAGGAGGCGGTATGCTACACCTGAAAAGATGTACTTGATTTTGCTAATAAAACAGACAGAAATGGAGAATATGTATGGGAATGGCTACTGAGGGTCTGGGATAATCACACAAGGAATGTGACTTTGGATCAGTCTGAGTTTATTGATTTAGGCCTACTAAGTACAGATTCTTCATTCAATGTGGCAGCTGCAGAGATTAGGAAAGGCTCTAATAGTTTATTTGGTTAGTTTACTGAATCATGGATTATGCAGTGGCCTATGTTAAGTCAAGTTGAAGTATCAGACCTGCCTTGGTATATTGTAGAAGAATGTATCCAGAGGCTTAGGGAAATTGGCCTGTTAGAATAAATTTATCAGATTAGACCCCTAGAGCCAGAAATGGAGAGTCCAGAAGACACGCCTTTCACCAGTACCATGAGGAATAAATTTGTGATGGGAGCTCCAGTACCCTTGAAGACTGCTGTGATTGTTATTTTATGTAAACTATATTTGACAGTGGGAACTGTCCTAATTGAACTGAAACACTTATCTATGATGGTGGTGATTGGACCCCATGGTAGTAGGTGCCAAGTGACAGCAGTTAATCGACAAAGGCAAGGTGGACATGGTTACCATAATGGACAGCAGAGTCAGAACAGTAATCAGAATAGTCTGACTCATGTGGAATTATGGCAATCACTACTTGTGCATGGTGTTCCTAGTAGTGAAATATGTGGTAATCCTTCTAAACATTTATTTGATCTGTATAGAGAGAAGAATTCTAGGTCACGTGAACAGCAGCCTAGATTGAATCACCAGAATAGAGAGTCACAGCTTCTCAAACAATTCCCAGACTTGAGTCAGTTTACAGACCCCCTGATTACCAAGGGGAAATTGGATTGACATTACATAATGGAGATAAAGAAAAATATGTCTGGAATACAGGAGATTCTTGAGGACGTCTCTTAGTATCACCATGCCCTGTGATTAAAGTCAATGGAAAATTACAGCAACCCAATTCTGTTATGACTGTTAATTGCCCAGACTCTCCAGGAATGAAGGTTTAAGTCACCTCACCAGGCAAAGAACCACGACCAGCTGAGGTGCTTGCTGAGGGCAAGGGAAATACAGAATGGGTGGTGGAAGAAGGTAGTTCTGAATATCAGCTATGACCACATGACCAGTTGCAGAAACGAGGACTGTGATTATTATATTTCTTCATTGTAAATGTGCATTAAATATTTTTGTTTCCTTTTGTTATGAACTGTGAAATGTAAATGAGGTTAATGCGTTTCAGTTGTATGGGTGTTAGCATATCATGTTAGGTGCAAATAAGACTTTATAATTGTCCTTATTTAGAGATTATATGTGGTTAAGAAGATGCGAACAATTGCCAAGTTGACAAGGGGTGGACTGTGATAGTTGGAGCTGTGTGTCAACTTGGCTGGATTACAATTCTGTGTGGTTTAAGCAATTGTGGTATGAGTTGTTCCAATAATGGGATCAGATGTATATGTTTAGAGCAGCCAATCTATTAAAGCGAGTTTCCTTAGGGGTGTGGCCTGCTTCTAGTATATTTATGGACATCTTTGGGAAAGAGACACTCTTCTGTGGATCAGGATTCTGTTGTGCTACCTACAACTGCTGTGAGTGAACAATCTACCATTCAGCCTGGAGATCTTGGATTCATCATTCATCATTCGTTGGACTCAACAGCCAGTATACTGCCTGCCAACCTTGATATCCTCAGCCACTGCAGTTGCATGAGTCGGGAAAAGCCTCCAGCTTGACGTTTGATCCAAGAACTTTGAACTTGCCAGCTTCTATAAGTGTGTGAGCCATTTTCCTAAGATAAATTTCTCTTTATATATATATATATATATATATAAACTTTACTGGTTTTGTTTCTCTAAAAATCATTTGGTTTTTAGTATCTGTACCTATAATTTTTAAAAAACACATATATTAGTGCAGAAGAATAGTTGTGGAATTGTTGCTTGCTCTTGCCTACCTGTAAAATGTATTTAACATTTTATTTTGTAATTTAGTTTTTTTCTGGATATTATAGAAAGTAAATAATAATAACACATTAAAGACAGAGTCAGTAAACCAAAAATAATTGATCAATGTTCATCTATTGCAGGATGAATACAGTCAAGAACCAATTCTAGTGAAGAAGAAGTTGAAGCTGCACTGAAGAATTTGGTGAAAAACATCGCTCCATTAATTGATTGAATACCCACTGAACTGTTTAAACAAACAGATATCACACTGGAGGCACTTACTCATCTAAGCTAAGAAATCTGGAAGATAGTTGACTGGCCAACTGACTGGAAGAGGTCCAAATTTGTACCCCATCCAAAGAAAGGTGATCCCACAGAATGTGGAAAATATTGAACATTGTCATTAATATTACATGCAAGTAAAATTTTGCTGAAGATAATTCAAAAATGGTTGCAGCAACACACTGACAGGGAATTTCCAGAAATGCAAGCTGAATTCAGAAGAGGACATCGAACAAGGAATATCTTTGCTGATATTAGATAGATCTTGGGTGAAAGCGTAGGATACCAGACAGAGGTTTACTTGTGTTTTATTGACTATGCAAAAGCATTTGACTGTAGATCATAACGAATTATGAATAAATTTAGAAGACTGGAAATTCAGCAACACTTAATTTTGCTCATGAGGAACCTGCACACAGACCAGGAGGTTGTTCTTTAAACAGAACAAGGAGATACTGAATGGTTTAAAATCAGGAAGGGAGTGTGCATCAGGGTTGTATCATTTCACCATAAATATAGGGGTTCTGGTAGCGTAGTGCCTAAGGCACTTGACTGCTAACCAGAAAGCTGGTGGTTCAAACACACCAGCCACTCCTCAGAAGGAAGGTTAAGCAATCTACGTCTATAGTGATACCACCTTGGAAACTGAAGAAGAGGTCGCTATGAGTGAGAGCGGACTGGATGGCACATAACAACAATAACATTCAATCTGTATGCTGAGCAAATAATTTGAGAAGCTGGATTATATGAAGAAGAACACAGCATCAGGATTGGAGGAAGACTTATTAACAACCTGTGATAAACATATGATACAACCTTGCTTGCTGAAAGTGATGATGACTTGAAGCAATTACTGATGAAGATTAAAGACTACAGTCTATTATGGATTATACTTTAAGGTAAAGAAAATGATAATCCTCTCAACTGAACCAATAAGCAGCATCAGGATTAATGGAGAAAAGTTTGAAGTTGTCAAAAGTTTCGTATTACTTGGTTCCATAATCAACAATGGAAGCAGCAGTAAGAAATCAGACAATGTATTGCACTGGGCAATTTTGCTGCAAATGACCTCTTTAAAATGCTGAAGAGCAAAGATGTCTCTTTGAAGACAATAGTGCAGCTAACCCAAGCCATGGTATTTTCAATCACCTCACATGCATGTGAAAGCTGGACAATGAATAAGGAAGACTGAAGAAGAGTTGATGCCTTTGAGTTGTGGTGCTGGAGAAGAATGCTAAGAGTACCATGTTCTGCTAAAAGGACTAACAAATTTATCTTGAAAGAAATGCAGCCAGAATACTCTTTGGAAGCAAAAATGACCAGATTTCATCTCACCTACTTTGGTCATGTTGTCAGAAGGAACCATTCCCTGGATATTATGTTTGGTAAAGTGGAGGGTCAGTGAAAAAGGGGAATGTCCTCAACAAGATGCACTGATACTGGAGCTGCAATGCTGCACTCAAGTAAGGACAATGAGGATGGCACAAGACTTGACAGTGTTTTGTTCTCTTGGACATAGGGTCTCTATGAGTCAGAGCTGACTCATCAGCAACTAACAACAACAACAATTTAAAGAAAATAAATATCATTTACTTTTGGATGACTTTCCTGTTCAGCACATATTATTTCCATAGCCTGTTTATTAGACTGCATATGATGGGATTAAAAATTGAGGGATTATAGTATAAAATACTATAATAATGAGATCAGAAATAGGTGCAGTTTCTGAAGTTGGTTTTAGATAACAATGAAGACAGTGTAGAGAAATAAAAAAACAGCCACATGTGGAAAGCAAGTGGAGTGGGTTTTTGAGTGTTCTTCTTTGATGGAATCCTCTTGACAGTGGAAAAGATGTAGAAAAAGAAAATTATGAAAATGAATCAGCAGAAATCTATCATGACACTAATGAGAATAAAAACAATTTCTCTTAATACATTTTCCAAGCAAGAAATAGCTAACATGTGGGGATATCAAAGAAGAATAGATGGACTATATTGGACTTACAGCAGGATAAGGAGAAGGTTCTTGCGGTGTGCATCACTGCACTCATACACCCACTCAGCCAAGATACAGCTACCATCTTCACATACATAGCCCTGTCCATGATAAAATCATAGTGCAGGGGATGGCAAATGGCAACATAGCCTTCAAAGGACATCACTGTGAGCACAAACAGCTCTGCAGCTGCTGAAAGCAGCACCAGAAAGTCCTGGGAGACACAGCCAAGGAATGAGATGGAGATTTTTTGAGTCAAAGAGTCACTGGAAAGTTAGTATTTTTCCCTTTGTAGTTAATAAGTACGGCAAGGGAAAATCCTTTGAGACTAATATGCACAAATATGGACTAAATGGAGTTCAGTGATCTTGAAGATGTCCCAGGACAAGACAATATTTTTATTGTTGTTTATACAGAAGGTCACCATGAGTAGGAGTTGACTGTTGTTGTTGTTAGATGCCATAAAGTCATCTCAGACTCATAGAGACCCTATGTACAACAGAATGAAACACTGCCTGGTCTTGTGCCAGCCTCACAATCCTTGCTATACCTGAGCCCATCGTTACAGCCAGTGCCAATCCATTTTGTTGTGGACCTTCCCCTTTTTTAATGACCCTTCACACTAACAAGCATGATACTTTCCTCCAAGGAACGATCCCTTCTGACAACATGACCAAAGTAGGTATGATGAAGTCTGGCCATTTTCTCTTTCCAGGAACATTCAGCTGCCCTCCTTCTAGCACAGATTTGTTCATTTTCTTGGTTGTCCATGGAACTTTCAGCATTCTTTGTCAACATCACAACTCAAAAGCATCAGTTCTTCTTCAGTCTTCCTTATTCATTGTCCAGCTTTCACATGCATGTGAGGTGTTTGAAAATGCCATGACTTGGGTTAGGCTCACCTTACTTCTCAAAGAGACACCTTTGCACTTCATCACTTTGAAGAGGTCTCTTGCAGCCTATTTTCCCAGTTCAATGTTGTTGTTGTTGTGTTGTCAAGTCAGACCCGACTCATAGAGACCTCTCCTTGGGTTTCCGAGGCCATATCACTATGGAAGTAGATTGCCCAACCTTGAACTGCCAGCCTTCTGGTTAGCAGTCAAGTGCCTTAGGCACTATGCTACCAGAGCTCGTAGTCTGATTTCTTGACTGCTGCTTCCATTGGTGTTGACAATAGAACCAAGTAATATGAAATCTTTGACAAGCTCCATCTTTTCTTCATTTATCGTGATGCTCCCCATTGGTCCAGTTGTGAGGATTTTTGTATTTTTTATGCTAAGGTGGAATCCATCCTGCAGATTGTAATCATTAATCTTTGTCAGTAAGTGCTTCAAGTCATCCTCACTTTCAGCAAGCAAGGTTGGATAGTCTGCTTATCACTAGTTGTTATTGAGTCTTCCTCCAATCCTGATGCCATGCTCTTCTTCATATTATCTTCTGGGATTATTTGTTCAGCCTACAGATTGAATAAGTATAGTGAAAAGATACAACCTTGATACAACCTCACTTTCAGACAGTAAATTTGTGTTGTCTGTGTATCGCTGGTTGTTAATTAGCCTTCCTCAAATCCTGATGCCACATTCTTCTTCATATAGCCCAGCTTCTTGGATTATTTCCTCAGCATACAGATTGAATAAGTATGGTGAAAGGACACAACACTGACACACTCTCTTCCTGATTTTAAACCATGCAGTATTCTTTTGTTCTGTTTGAACAGCTGTCTCTTCATCCATGCACATGTTCCTCATGAGCACAACTAATTGTTTTAGAATTCTCATTCTTCCCAATACTACATATTTTAATGATACACACAAACAAATGTTTTTGCACAGTTAATAAAATACAAGTAAATATCTTTCTGGTATTCTTTTTATACAGCCAAGATCCAGTTGGCATCAGTAATTATATCCCTCATTCCCCATCCTCTTCTGAATCCAGCTTGCATTTCTGAAAGTTCTCTGTCAATATATTGCTGCAACAGTTTTTGAATTATCTTCAGTAAGATTTTACTTGCATGTGATACTAATGATATGGTTTGATAATTTCCACATTTTGTTGGATTACCTTTCTTTGGAGTGAGTACAAATATGGATGTCTTCCAATCAGTTGGCCAAGTAATTGTCTTCCAAATTTCTTGATGTAGATGAGTGAGTGCCTCCAGTGCAGCATCCATTTGTTGAAGCATCTCAATGGGTATTTCTTCAGTTCCTGGAGACTTGTTTTTCACTAATTCCTTCAGTGCAGCTTCAACTTCTTCCTTCAGTACCATTGGTTCTTGATCAAATGCTACCTCCTGAAATGGATGAACATTGACTTATTTGGTACAGTGACTCTGCCTATTCCTTCCATCTTTTTTCTTTTGATATTTTCTGCATCATTCAATATTTTGTCCATAGAATCTTTCAATATGGCAACCTGTGGCTTAAATATTTTCTTCAATTCTTTCAGCATGAGAAATGGCAAGCATGTACTTCTTCTTCTTCTTCTTCTTTTTTTTTTTTTTTAACTCCAGGTCTTTGCACATTTCATTATAAAAATTGACTTTGTCTTCTCTAGTTGCTCTTTGAAATCTTCTGTTCATCTTTTATCTTCTCATTTCTTCAATTTTTTTTGGCTTCTCTCCAATCAAGGGTAAGTTTTAGAGTTCCTTCCTATATCCATTTGGTCTCTTCTTCCTTTCCTATCTTTTTCATGACCTTTTGCTTTCTTCATGGAGATGTTCTCGATGTCATCCCAAAATTCCCCTGGTTTTTGGTTAATGGTATTGTGATAGTTGAAGATGTGTCAACTTGGCTGGACTCCAGTTGTGAGTGGTGGTTTCCATGATGGATCATATGACTGCGTTCTAAGCGGCCGGTCGGCCTAGGGGGAGTTTCCCCAGGGGTGTGGCCTACCTGCAATACTATCCCAGGGACAAACTGGAAGAACGGCATTCCGGACTATATACTTCCTGGAGCGAGCAGCTCGCTGCTCGCCC
>NW_006922282.1:585354-585890 GCF_000298275.1 Orycteropus afer afer
GTGTTGGTCTGAACCAGCAACCTTTAGGTCAGTTGTCACCTCGTTTATAGATTCATTTTAATCTGTTGGGTTTGAGATAAATTGTTCTTCCTAAACATATGGATTCACATCTTTCACTTTGCTGAAAAAGATCAATCTTATCATTAAATTATTACCTCTCCTTTTTCTCTTTATTTCTTTTTTTTTTTTCCTTCTTTATTCTAAATATCCTTTAATTTCTCCTATCTTTCATGTGTATCGATATGTGTGTGTGTGTGAAGTTTCACTTCTTCATCCACTGTGTAGTAATGATGTGAGTAATTTTTCAGGTACTTTCAACCTCATAAATCATGTTTTATTCTATTGTTTAAATTTTCATTAAATTTTAAGCTTAAATATTAATCTGATGTATTTAGTACTTTTTAAAGTTTGTATGGCCAATAATGATTTCTATATTTTGCGTTTTAATTTTTTCTTAATTTTGCAAGTGGATTTTTATACATATGGTACACAGTCCTTTCTATTTCAAGTTCAACAATTACAGTACACAGACTTAT
>NW_006922282.1:586654-603885 GCF_000298275.1 Orycteropus afer afer
GTAAAGATGTTAGCAATTCAAATCCCATTCACACATGCATTCATGTTCAATGTGTATATATATATATATATATATATATATATATATATATATGGTTTTAAGGCAACAAAATATAAAATTTAAACCATTCCAAAAGAAATTTACAGTATGTAAAGATGTTAGCAATTCAAATCCCATTCACGCATTGTTTCCAAATACAACATGTAACCTCTGACAAAAACAGAATTTGGCTAAAGTCAAAATCAAAATTGAATACCAGTCATTATAGAACGACCTTATAGAATGTTTGAGAATGAGTTAATTTTACCCAAAATGTAATTTAAATTATATTTTTGTTATGATGTATTATAGCAGTTGCCTTAGTTCTATACCATTGGTATAACAGAAATACCACAAATGGATGGCTTTTATAAGTAGGAATTTATTTTCTTACAATTTAGGGATTTAGAATTCCAAATTCAGAGTTGGGCTTCAACTCTGACTCTTTTTCTAGGCCCAATGTAGCTAGAGGTGTCTCCTAACTCAAGTAGCTGCTGGCTGCTGAGGGTGACAAAACCAAGATTGGCAGGTAAAAGGGCACAGTCACAAGATCTGCTGGCAACACAGCAGGCACTCAGGTCAAGTCCAGGAACAATCTTGAGATTGAGGCCACTGATATGAAGACTTGGCCAAAGGCAGGATCCAGATGTGCCAAAATGCTACAGACTTTCCTCATACCTTCCTCATATATACTAGAAACAGAACATAATCCAGACAATTAATTGATTCCACCATGGAGATGATTTCAATCTCATTATGGAGAATAACTACATTCAGTTTCCCAGCCATTCAAAACCATGGTCCAGACAAGTTGACACACAATATTAATTACCACAGTGGTAAATTCTGAAATAGTTAATTTCACAGAATAGGAACCAAATGCCTCAGTGCTATCTGAATGAAGAAGTTTCTATAGTCATGATTGTACATATTTGTGATACAAATCTATGCTCATTTTTAACTAAGGTTAGAGAGAAAGCAATGAATAACAAGGGTATACTTCCCAAACTTTTATTCTTTCTTCATATTCTTTACACTACTTCAACAAATCTTCATTGAACAAGAGTCACCTTTTTATTGTACATAGCTCCAAAGATTTTTCTCCTTGTACAATGCTGATGTGGAAAAGTAGATATTTTCTATAAAATTTTGCTTCATGTAATTAAATATTCCCAAAGAGGACATTTGTAAATAAATATCTATATATAAATAAATAACAATAATATAATGCATAATGTAATATTGTGCATGTTATTCACCAAATATTTATGGAAAGATCAAAAGTATGATACATACAATAGACAAATATTTTGCTTTGACCATTACTGAATAGTTAATTGCCTTATTGGCTATTTAAATAATTTTCTATTCAATAGATTTGTATTAAGTTCTTAGAAAATGCTTTATACATTTATATGAGAACTATCACAATTACAATTATTTATTGATGGCTTTTCTCCTGCAGTAAAAGTATGCTTCTATTTCAATTATTATATCAGTATCTCCTGATTATATGTTTATATCATTAAAGTTGCAGCAAGACTTGTTACCTATGATATATTAAATAATAATTATTCAGATATTAATTTCAAATCCTAATGGAATGCCCTATATACATAATTGAAGTTGTTATAGTAATTACACAAGAATGCAAGCTATGTGAATCCAAGATCATTGATTTCACAAAGTTCATGGTCATCAATGACATTGAAACAGAAAGCCATTATCCATCACATCCTTAAGGATGAAGCTAAAGCCATTTAGAAATGTTTGGTTGAATTCTGATGCTTAAATCAAACTTCATTACATCTCTGGTTAAAAAGATACCAACATGGGAATCAGTCCTGAAAAGAAAATGAAATGTGCTTTCTACAGCTGTTGTAGCAAAATATGAAAAATCGGTCAGATTATAAGATTAGAAATGTTAATTAAGACTCACAGATACTAAAGCTGAGGTGAAAGTCTCACCCATGTTGATTCCTTCTAAAGCTTTTAGAAAGAATCTGTTCCATATTTCTTTCCCAGCTTCTGGTAACTCCAGGCATTTCTTGACTTGCAGTTGCAGCATCACCTGGCAATCTTCAAATACTTTCTGTCTCTTTCTGTCTTTCTTTCTTCTTTAAATAAAGGTATTCATATATAATTAAGACTCAACTCATGTTAATATAACTGATAACAACTGGAAAAAGTGCTATTTCTAAATAGGGTGGCACAGGTACAAGTGTGAGGATTTCACCATATCATTTTTAGGGTGCTATTCCAATCCATAGCAAAGACCTGCATTAACTTCAAGGTAATATACAACATTCAAGGCATCTAAGTATTAAAGAGAGGAAACTTTGGATATATCAAAACAACATACCATATTCAATCACCATTAAAACATAATTTCAAAGCAGATGAGTATATATGTTGTTGTTGTTAAGTGCCGTAGAGTCGTTTCTGACTCATAGCGACCCCATGCACAGCAGAACGAAACACTGCCCGATCCCGCGCCAGCCCCACAATCCCCTGCTATACTTGAGCCCATCATCTCAGCCACCGTATCAATCCATCAGATTGAGTATATATATATATGTGTAGGTAATTACAAAGCAAAATACAAAGAAAGATGCTGTGAAACTTCAAAATAAGTTAGTGATGGAATCTTTAATTCATTAACCCTATTATTTTTTTGACGATATTGATATTATATACTTAATTTTTCTTCTAAATTGTTGGTATTAACAAACAACAACAACAAAACCCAGTACCATCAAGTTGATTCCAACTCATACCAACACCCATTGGGTTTCCAGGGTTATAATCTTTTCGGAAGTAGATTGCCCCATCTTCCTTCTGTGGAGCAGCTGGTGGGTTTAAATTGGGTTGGTATTCCTATCAATAGTCTCAGCTGTAGCTAACTTTGGTTTGCAACACTTTTTCCTCTTGCACTTATTTGACCAGACTTTGAATGGACAATACAAAAAGAGAATGTAACAAGGCACATACTTACCAAGTCTGTATAAGTTAATTCCCTTGTAATGGTCAGTGAGAGCTATAGAAAGGTATGGCAGTCTGCTTCTATAAATATTTTATAACCTCAGAAACCCTCTTGGTAGTTCAACTGAGTCCTATATGGTTGCTATAGGTCAGGATCAACTTGAAGGCAGGTATGGTTTGGTCATAGAAAATAAAAAATAAGAAAAATATTCATTTATAAAATATTGAGTAAGAATTAGATAGTGAAAAAATTCAAAGCAAGTATTCCTGCAATTAGAATAAATAATTTTAAAAAAACCTTAACTTTCTATATTTTATGCAAACCTGAAATGTTGAAATGATATACACACATGTGTATTGTAAATAAAGTTTTTATACAGTCAAGAAAACTGCATATCTATGGAAAAGTAATTATTCCCATAAGAGGTGTCTCTCCTGTTATTTCTCTAATAAATTTTAGGAATTTATCACTCAGATAGTGGTTTATTGACTAATATGTCAATAGTGTAGAATTAGATAACAGAAAATATATATTGTTGTTGTTGTTGTTATGTGCCGTCGAGTAGAACCCGACTCATAGTGACCCCTCTATGGATTTCTGAGGCAGTATCACTACGGAAGTAGATTACCCCATCTTCCTTCCGAGGAGTGGCTGGGTGGTTTGAACCGCCAGCCTTCTGGTTAGCAGTTAAGTGCCTTAGGCACTATGCTACCAGAGCTCCCAAGAAAGTATATAAGACTAGCAATATAAACTCAGGAAAGGTTTGTTACAGGGACAATTATAGTATTGCAGCAATAAAGCTGCAATGACTAGTGAGGTCAAAGACATCCAGCATTCAGGGTCCTTTCTTAATCACACAGGACTTGTTTCCTCTCAGGATCACAAACCAAATCATCTAGATGAATACCTGTTCTCTGTGAAAGACCCATCTCATTCCAAGAGGAGGCTTTTATAACGGTCTAGTAAAGTAGTCTAAACTACAATGTGAGAGAAGGCTCAATAAACAGAAACCAAGATAGACTAATAGTAACAATGATAGTAACACGTGGGCAGATTTTTATACAGCAACACTCAGATTCAAGCACAGATTCAATAATCATTAATTAGTACATTTTATTTCAGTTTGTCCAAGGATCATCTCCATGGTTCTAGGTAACCTCAGAGATAATCACAGAATTTTCAAGAGACCAGTTTACATCAACTCTGTACTAACATCAATGGTAAGAGGAGGGGCATTTCTATTCTTGAAGAAAAATAAGACTTCCCTTTGTCAAGAGCTTTTTGGTGATCAACTTCTGTAAACCAACCTTCATTGCCTTGTTTCTCAGCCCATATATGATGGGATTAAGGGAAGGGGGCAACACAATGTAGAAAGCAGACAGAATGGTATCTGTGAAGGATGCAGACCCTAAAATAGGTTTTAAATAAGCACCAAAGGCAGTTGAAAGGAACAGTACAAACACTATTAGGTGTGGGATGCAAGTAGAATAAGCTTTTGACTGTCCTTCTGAGGACTGGATCGTCCTGACAATGGAAAAGATGTAAGTGTAGGAGATAATAATGCAAATAAGACAGCAGAAATCTAGCACTAAAGTAATGAGAATGAGCACAATCTCTACAGTTACATGCTTTGAATGAGAAATAGCTAACAACTGAGGAATATCACAGAAGAATTGTCTAATTTCATTGAGTCCACAGTAAGACAAAGAAAAAGTACCTGCTGTGTGTATCACAGATATCATACCACCACTGAGCCAAGACAGAGAGGCCATCTGAAAACACGTGACCCTGTTCATGATGACATCATAGTGCAGGGGATGGCAGATGGCGATATAGCGATCAATGGACATTGCCGTAAGGAGGAAAAGCCCTGTGGCTGCTGAAAAGGCCACAAGAAAGACCTGGGCAACACAACCAAGGAAAGAGATGGAGTTGCTGTGCATCAAGGAATTGACAATAGTTTTGGGCACAACAGCAGAAATTAGACAAAGATCAAAGAAGGAGAGATTCCTTAAGAAGAAGTACATGGGTTTGTGGAGACATGGGTCCAAAGAGGTTATGATGATAATGAGGCCATTTCCCATCAGGGCTGCCAGGTAAATTACCATGAAAATTCCACCTTGAAAGACTTGAAGCTTCCATGGTCCAGCAAAACCCACAAGAAGAAATTCTGGCACTACTGAGATATTGTTCATTCTTCATAGAAAATTCTGCATTAGAAAATAAATAAATAATATATTTATGGCATGATTAGAAAATCAATAATGCTATGTATTCCTACATAATGTTCAACACATATCAGCCTATTGAACTACGAGCTTTAATTCTATTCTCTCTCTGCCAATGAAAACAAATTGTTCTTGTTTGTATGTACTAGATGTAGTCTATTTTATCAAGTTTTTTTTTTTTTCCTGAGTCTAAATGTTATCATGACCTCAGGTATATAAACAGACTGTGTATAATGCTATTTCTCATAATTAAGATGGCTATTGATTTACATGTAATTTTTAAAAAAAGTAAGGAAAAGCCACAGACTCTCATTTTGCCTATGCTACTATTTATTTCTGTTTTACTTCAGAATTTTTGTCTATCAATCCAGATGATTACTTGATTTACAATAAAATTTTATTTTTTTGTGCTTGTTTCTAAACACATTTGATACATTAGTCATTCCTCTCTATATTTGATGTTAAAGTCCTTTCTGCTTATTGTCCTTCTCTCATATCTTCTGAGATATTCAGATTGTTGTTTATAAGTGATTCAATTTCACATTCTCAGAGTTTCTTCCTTTAAGCTTCTGTGCTTCTCTATTCTCTCTGCTTACTACTCATGTGCTTTCACTTTTCTGTCTTGTTTTTCTTAAAGGTATTTTTTTTTTCTGCCCCGTTAGTTTGGCCCCAACCTTCTTGTCTTCCCCCTGAGTAGCACATATTCCTCCTCTTTCTATATTTCCTGTTTTATACTTTGAATGGTGTAGATTAGTGAAAAATAAGTAAACATATAAAGTGTTATGATTGGCTGGGGAGGATGGTTTTTCTCTGTTATACTGGAATAAAATCACACTCAATCCCATTCATTTCAAAATCACATCCATTTAAACATTTCCAAATGTATCGGAGTGAGGATGAGATTTATCCTTGCTCCCTTGCTATGTTGTTCTGCTCTATGTAAGCTCTAAACACTAGGAATTCCTTCTGGTAACAAAAAATATATTTCTTATGAAGCAATAAAACACTATAATTTATAGCAACCTAACATTTTACAAGAATCAGTAACAGTAGTTGGTCAATATTATAGCTCTTAATCCCAATAACATTCACTATTCTTTTTTTTTTAATAAAAAATAACTGGTAATTTGTACATATCTTTTTAAGTTCAAGCTTTCTTCATCCCTTTATTATTTCCTTTTCATAACTAAGACAAACTGTACCTAATATTTTCAATGCATTGTTCATTTCTTATACTGTGCTGGACACCCTGTTATATTGCAATGTAATTATGTAAATTTCTGTTTCAATATCTGACTCAAAATTTTATAATAACTCTCAAGCTCCTTTAATAATTTGTTAGCTCATTTTATATATTTTAAAACAATACTTTTTCTATAACCCATTCATAAGAGATAGATATATTAGTAATCTTTAAATGTGCATTTAATCTCTCTAGACTTATTTGTTATTAAAGGATTTAAATAATTTTTTTTTCTCTTGGAACTATTCTTTTGCATTTGAAATTATAAACAACAATCATAATGCAAAAAAATTAAAACTCACTAAAATTTCAGTTGTATAAGAAGGAAGCAGTCAACAGGCTTTTGATGTAGTTGCTGATGAAATATCACTGAGCATTAATCAGGTGAACAATGTTAACTTTGACTTTCAAATAATGAGACACTCCTTCCTTAGAAATCACTTTGTTCTTTACTATTTTGAGTTCAGCAAATTCAGATGTTGGTAACAAAAAGCAGGAGGATGGCAGTTATTTTATTTGTACAGCTTATCTCCCAAAGGCTTGAGCTTTGAGGTATTCCAGAGGGAAATGCATCCACTGTCTTTAGAGTTGACTTCTTAATCTGCCATCACAATTATAAGAGATGAATCATGTCACTCTTATATGCGGAAACTTAGTACTATAACTAACTTTATTTTTATCTATGGCAACTTTAAACATCCTAGTGTACTCACATCCATCCTAATGGACCATTCCCTTGAGAAGGATGTCACGCTTGGTAGGGTGGAGGGTCAACGAAAGAGGGGGAGGCCTCCAATAAAATGGATTGACACAGTGGCTGTGATAATGGGCTCAAGTATAGCAGGGATCATGAAGCTGGTGTGGGATCGGGCAGTGTTTCATTCTGCTGTGCATGGGGTCGCTATGAGATGGAAACAATTTGATGGCACTTAACAACAACAACAGCAACAACAACAAATGTACTCATAAGTCCCCATAATTGGTGAAAGGACAATCAAATAAATAATTTATTCATTAATCCATTCAGCCTTTATGTAGAAGAGGTCATGTGCCCTGAATTTTCTCAGGTACTAATTGTTTTATTCACAATACAGATAAATTGTTACAACACATTTTCTTATAATCACAAAATGATATTTTCTTCTGTAGAGCTAGACTGGGTCAGTAATAAAGTGGTGAAAAAACATAAAAATCCACTGCATAAAGCCTGTGATTGTTTTTTTTTTTTTTTTGTATGTGATTTCAGCAACTAAACATTAATTAGCTTATTTACCTTTAGAAAAAGGCAATCAGCTTTACAAAATAGCTGGAATTTAAAATTGTCCAATTACTAAATAGACGGACTCTTGGGCACACAGTCTATTTAGACTATAATTCTAATACTTAGAAAAACAGTGATGTACAAAATAATTGCACATGGGAATAAAAGTTGTAAAATGAAACATTAAGAAATTGAAACATTGATAATTAAATTTAAAAAAAAATGAGAATTTTCTATAACTGTAACACTTTACCACCACAAATATATTTATGTTATATTTAAAGTGCATTTTGGAAGCTCTGATGGCATAGTGCCTAAGGCATTTGGCCACTAACCAGAAGGCTGGCAGTTCAAACCCACCAGCCACTCCTCAGAAGGAAGACTACCCTCCATAGAGGTACTGCCATGAAAACCAAAGGAGGGGTTGCTATGAGTCAGATACGACTGGACAACAGTGAATTTTGGAAGAAAAGTTTTGCTTTGAAATAGGCTGAAAATTATATTCATGCACATACTTTTTTTATGTTGTTATTGTTGTTAGTTGCTGTGAAGTTGGTTCCAATTCAGCCACCATATATAGAACAGAATGAAACACTATATGGTCCTGTGCCATATTCACAATAATTGCCTTTGAGTCCATTTTTGCAGCCACTGTATCAGTCCATCTCGTTAAGGGTCTTCCTCTTTTTCCTGACTCTCATCTTATCAAGCATGATATCTTTTTCCATGTAATCGTCCCTTCTGATAACATGACCAAAGTATATGGAGTTTGACCATTCTAACTTCTAAAGTGCATGCCAGCTGCACTTCACTTTTTCCACGAAGATATGTTCATCCCTCTGGCAATCGATGGCATTTTCAATATTCTATGCCAACACCACAGTTCAAACAATCAATTCTTCTTTGGTTTTCCTCATACATTTTTCAGATTTTACATGAATACATGGTTATTGATAATACCATTGCTGGATCAGTCACACACCTTAGTCTTCAAAATGACATCTTTGTTCTTTAATAGGCTAAAGGGGTCTTTTGCAGCAGATTTTCTCAATGTAATACATCACATGATATCTTGACTACTGCTTCCATGGGTGTTGATTGTGGATTCAAGTAACATGAAATCCTTAATGATTTCAATCTTTTCTCCATCCATAGTGATGTTGCTTACTCATCCAGTTGTGAGGATTTTAGTTTTCTCTATTTTGAGGTTAGCCATATTGAAGCCTGTATTTTTTGGTCTTTTTCAATAAGTATTTTGAGTATTCTTCACTTTCAGCAAAGAAGGTTGTGTCCACTGCATATGGCAAGTTAGTCATGAGTCTTCTTCTGATCCTGATGCCACATTCTTCTTCATACAGTCCAACTTCTTGGAGTATCTACTCAGGATACAAATTGAATATGTATGGTGAAAGGAAACAACCCTGACATATATATCTCCTTATTTTGGACCAAGATTATTCCCTTGTTCTGTTTGAAAGAGTGCCTGATGATTTGTGTACAAGTTAGCCATAAACACAATTAAGTGTTCTGTAATTCCCATTCTTCACAATGTTATCCATAATGTTTTTATGATCCACACTGTCAAATGTCTTTAGAAAGGCATTGATACTCAAATAAACATATTTCTATTGTTCTTTCAGGACAAGATTGATCTGACATCAGCAATGATATCCCTAATTCTTCTATTGGGATTTTAGGGGCTGCTTTTCACTTGGGGGTGGCTCTATTTTAAGGCCTGGGCCAAGGTAGGCAGGCCTGGCGTGCAGGGGCTGTTTTTTGCTTGGGGTGGAACTCTTTTAAGGTTCAGGCCTGAGGTAGGCTGGTGCAGAGGTTTTATGAACAATTAAGGCATATAAACTTGTCTGTCATTTTGTTGTCCTGTGGTGGCTTATAGGTTGCTGTGAGGTTAGAGGCTATGCCACCAGGGTTGCAAAATGCTAGCAGAGTTACCCATGGTGGAAAGATTTCACTGGAGCTTCCAGGCTAAGACAGACATGGGAGAAGGAAGAGACCATCCTTCTCAAAGAATTAGCCAGTGAAAACTTTATGAATAGCAGTGAAATACTGTCTGATATATTACTAGAAAACTTTATGATTATGAATAGCGCTGAAACATTTTCCAATATAGTTCCTGAAGATGAGCACCTCAGGTCAGAAGGCACTCAAAATTTGACTGGGGAAGAGCTGACTCCTCACAGTAGAGATGACCTTAACAATACAGATAGAGTAAAACTTTCAGGACCACCATTCACTAATGTGGCACAACTCAAAATGAGTAGAAACAGATGCAAACATCCATTAATAATTGGAACATGGAATGAATGAACTATGAGTCTAGAAAAAATTGGAAGTTGTCAAAAATTAAATGGAATGCATAAAGATCAATATCTTAGTCATTACTGAGCCCAAATTTACTGGTTTAGACCATTTTGAATCAGACAACCAAATGATCTACCATACCAGGAATGACAAATTGAAGAGGAATGGTGTGGCATTCATCATCACAAAGACTGTGTCAAAATCTGTCTTGGAGTACAATTCTATATGTAGGAAAATGTCCATATACCTACAAGGCAGACCAGTTAATACTACTACTATACAAATATATGCACCAAAGACCAAAGCCAAAGATGAGGAAATTAAAGATTTCTATCAATTTTTGCAGCCTGAAATTGAGCAAACATGCAATCAAGATGTGTTGATTATCACTGGTGATTGGAATGCAAGAATCAGATTGACTAAGATTGTGGCAAGAAGCAATGGAGAAGTTAGATATCTTCAGCCAAAACAAGGCCAGGAGCTGATTGTGGAACAGATCATCAACTGCTCATATGCAAGTTCAATATGAAGTTGAAGACAATTAAAACAAGTCCACAAGAGCCAAAATATGACCTTGATAACCTCCTTCCTGAATTTAGAGATCATTTAAAGAATAGATTTGATGCATTGAAAACCAATGACTGACAACCAGAAGAATTGTAAGATGACATCAACATCATCCATGAAGAAAGCAAGAGGTCACTAAAAAGACAAGAAAGGAAGAAAAGACAAAAATGAATGTCAGAAAAGAACCTTAAGATTTCTTGCTCTGAAAAGAGAGTAGCTAAGTCAAATTGAAGAAATGACGAGATAAAAGAGCTGAATGGAAGATTTCAAAGAGAAGCTTGAGAAGACAAAGTTAATTATTATAATGAAATGTGCAAAGACCTGGAGTTAGAAAACCAAAAGGGAAGAACATGCTTTGCATTTCTCAAACTGAAAGAACTGAAGAAAAAATTTAAGCCTTGAGTAGCCATGTTGAAGGATTCTATAGGCAAAATATTGGATGATGCGGGAAAGAAACATCAAAAAAAGATGGAAGGAATACACAGTCACTGTACCAAAAAGAATTGGTACATGTTCATCCATTTCAGGAGCCGGCATATGATCAAGAACCAATGGTACTGAAGGAAGAAGTTGAAGCTGCAATGAAGGAGTTGGCAAAGAAAAAGGCTCCAGTAATTGCTGGAATACCCACTGAGATGTTTCAACAAATGAATGCCTCACTGGAGGCACTCACTTGGTTATGACAAGAGATTTGGAAGACAATCACATGGCCAACTGACTGGAAGAGATCTATATTTGTACCTATTTCAAAGAAAGGTGATCCCAGAGAATGTGGGAATTATTGAACATTATATTTAATATCACATGCAAGTAAAATCTTACTGAAGACAATTCAAAAATGGTTGCAGCTGTATATTCACAGAAAACTTCTAGAAATGCAAGCTGGATTCAGAAGAGGATGTGGAATGAGGGATAATGTTGATGATATCAGATGGATCTTAGCTGAAATCAAAGAATACCAGAAAGATGTTTACTTATATTTTAGGGACTATGCAAAAGCATTATCCATCATAACAAATTATGGATAACATTGAGAGGAATGGGAATGCCAGAGTACTTGATTGTACTCATAAGGAACATGTACTCAGATCAGGAGGCTGTCATTCAAACAGAATAAGGGGATACTTCATGACTCAAAATCAAGAAGAGAGTATGTCAAGGTTGTACTCTTTCACCATACTTATTCTACAGCAGGTTATTTCAGACATCCATTTTGCTCTTTTCTTTCTTTATTGTCTTTTCAATGACCTTTTGTTTTCTTCATATGATGTCTTTGAAGTCATTTCACAATTCATCTGATCTTTAGTCAGTGATATTAATTCATCAAATCTATTCTGAAAGTGGTGTCCAGGTTCAGGTGGGATATTCTCAAGGTTGTACTTTGGATCTTGTGGATTTAATTTCCAATTAAACAATCTTGTAGATTGTTTTAATTTCCTTCAGCCTCAATTTGAACTTGCACATGAGCAATTGTTT
The DNA here is from genome assembly GCF_000298275.1 of Orycteropus afer afer. Classification (NCBI taxonomy): domain Eukaryota; kingdom Metazoa; phylum Chordata; class Mammalia; order Tubulidentata; family Orycteropodidae; genus Orycteropus; species Orycteropus afer. The sequence goes on from NW_006922282.1 coordinate 598,771, forward strand.
TGTTATGCAGCCAATCTCTTGCCTTGTTCTAACTGATGATATCAAGTTTCTCCATATTCTCTTTCCACAGATGTAGTCAATTTGATTGCTATGTATTATGTCTGGTGAGGTTGCAAGCATTATTACAAATTATGCTATTCAAGAAAGGAGTTTCTGGACTTTTCCAATAAGATAACAGAATAGGCAGACAAGCTACACAGACCAACACGTTGGCATCGAGGAAGAGGAAGACGTAGAGAGGTATATGGGAGGTGCCGATAACAAAGATGAACCCTTTTGCACATAGACTTTGCACATACATGGGACATTCTTCAGGATAGACCATATAGTAGGCCATAAAGCAAACCTCAATAAATTTGTAAACATTGAAATACTGCAAAGAGTTTTCTCAGATCACAATACTGTAAAACTAGAAATCAGCAATAGAAAGATGAACAGGAAAAAAAAAAAAAAAACATGGCAACAGAATAACAGTTTCCTTGAAAATGACTGGGCAATAGAAGAAATAAAAAAATGAAATTAAAAAATTCCTTGAATCAAGAGAGAATGAAAACACAATATATGAAAATCTTTGGGACACAGCCAAAGCAGTGATCAGAGGCCAATTTATAGTAATAAAGGCACACATCAAAAATGAAGAGCCAAATCAACACCTTAATTCAACATCTCCAACAATTAGAAAAAAAGCAGCAAAAAAAAAAGCCTACTGTCACCAGAAGAAGAAAAGAAACAATACAGAGTACAAGTAAATGAAAAAGAAAATAGAAAGACAACAGAACAAATCTACAAAACCAGAGATTGGTTCCTTGAAAACATTAATAAGATTGACAAACCACTAGCAAATTTAACAAAGGAAAAGAGGGAGAGAATACAAATAACATGAAAATGGAATGAATTGAGCAATACCATAACAGACACAACAGAAATTAAAAGGATAATATCAGGATACTATGAAGAAATATACTGCAAAACATTCAAAAATCTAGAAGAAATTTACAGATTTCTAGAAACACATTGCTTACTTAAACGAACACAGACAGAAGTGGAAAACTTAAACATACCCCTAACAAAAGATGAAATTGAATAGCTAATTAAAAAAAAAAAAATTACCAACAACAAAAGCCCTGGCCCAGACCCTTTTATGAGACAATTCTACCAAACATTCAGAGAAGAACTAACACCAATTCTACTCAAACAATTCCAAAACATAGAAAAGAATACAATCCTCCCAATTTCATTTTATGAAGCAAACATAACATTGATACCAAATCTAGGCAAAGACATCACTCAGAAGGAAAACTACAAACCAACATTCCTCATGAATGTAGAAGCAAAAATCTTCAACAAAATCCTATCCAATAGATTCCAACAAAATATCAAGAAAATCATTCATTTTGACCAAGTGGAGTTCATATCAGATGTGCAAGGATGATTCAACATTACAAAAACAATCAATGTCATCCACCACATAAATAAAACAGAGGAAAAGAATCACATGATTATATCAATTGATGCAGAAAAGGATCTGATAAAATCCAACATCCATTCCTGATAAAAACTCCCAGAAAAATAGGAATAGAAGGGACATTCCTCAACATAGTAAAGGGCATATATGTAAAACCAACAGCCTACATTATCCTCAAAGGAGGCAGACTGAAACCATTCCCCTTGTGAACAGGAAAAAGACAAGGATGCCTTCTATTACCATTTCTATTCAACATTGTACTGGAAGTTCTAGCCAGAACAATAAGGCAAGAAAGGGAAATCAAAGGGATCCAAATTAGTAATGAAGAAGCCAAAGTATCCCTATTTACTGACAATATGATCATATACATAGAAAACCCAAGAGACTCAGAAGAAAAAAAAAAAAAATACTGAAACAAGTTGAGAGATTCAGCATAGTTCTAGGGTAGAAGATCAACATACAAAAATAAACTGGATTCCCAAAATTGGTAAGGAAGAAGACAAACTCTCCTTATTTGTTGATGATATGATACCATACCTAGAAAATCTAAGAGACTCAGTAAAAATGAGTAATAAAGATATCAGAAATAGGTGGAGTTTCTGAAGTTGGTTTTAGATAACAATGAAGACAGTGTAGAGAAATAAAAAAAAAAACAGCCACATGTGGAAAGTAAGTGGAATGGGCTTTTGAGTGTCCTTCTTTGATGGAATCCACTTGACAGAGGAAAAGGTATAGATATAGGAAATGATGAAAATGAATCAGCAGAAATCTATCACCACACTAATGAGAATAAAAACAATTTCTCTTAATGCATTTTCTGAGAAAGAAATAGCTAACACGTGAGAGATATAACAGAAGAATCGACGGACTGTATTGGACTTACAGAAGGATAAGGAGAAGGTTCTTGTGGTGTGCATCACTGCACTCATACACCCACCCAGCCAAGATACAGCTCCCATCTTCACATACATAGCCCTGTCTATGATAAAATCATAGAGCAGAAGATGGCAAATGGCAAGAAAGCCTTCAAAGGACATCACAGTGAGGACAAACAGCTCTGCAGCTGCTGAAAAGAGCATGAGAAAGACCTGGGAGACACAGCCAAGGAATGAGAATGGAGATGTTTTGAGTCAGAGTTAATAATGGATTTGGGGATTTTGACTGAAATGAGACAGAGATCTAAGAGGATAAATTTGTCCAGAAGAAGTACATCAGAGTATGTATTGGTCCAAAGTGGTGATTATGATAATGAGGACATTACCATCAGGGCACAAAAGTAAATCAAGGAGAAGAGCACTGACTACAAACTGAACATGGTTGGATTGGTAGGAATCCCCATGAAGATAAATTTAGTCATCATTGTGAGACTTTTCATTATCACAGGTACACTCTGTAGAAAAACAGAGAAAAAACAAAAATTACCAAAATCAAAGTATTTAATATCAAATTCAAAATGTGTATCTAAATCATTTAAATATCATCATCACACAAGCTATTTATTACAAAAAATCATTTCATTTATCCCCACATCAATATATTGTTCAATTATCATTTCCTAATTAAGTTTGTTTTATTGAGTAAATTTGGTTTCACTTCAAGTAAATATGGCATTATATTATTGCCCAACTTTGTCCTGTGAAAGGTGCTGGAGGATTGTTAATTTTCTACTGACATTAGTAAAACTTTAGCCACAAATCTCTGTGAATCTGATTTGATAAACACAAATTGAAAACCACAAATGTCTAAACAGCTCTCTATTCTTGCTTTCCCCTCTGACACAATTTCCTGTCTCACAACAAACACAACCTCAGTTTCTACATAGATCTCAAGAATTTGAAGAGTAAACAATTCTCAGAAGAAATCTAAAGAAAGCAAAAATTTCAGAAAAAATAAAAATATTATATATCTTCCTTAATCTACTATATAATCTATCTGCCTGATCTCTGTGGAACATTTGGATAAAGATGTTCTCATATTTCTACAATTTCATAAAATATTGTGATATTGACTTCTTTTTTCCTTCACAATATGAAAAATGTTTATCATTTGCTATCTTATACCTATAGTTCCATAGGACAGAATTACCTGGTACCTATAAACGTCCAAGATACTACAATACATAATCTAAGATTTTTGGCTACTTCTGAAGATCAAAGTAGGAGGTCTCATACTCTCAGGTCTCCAAACCTACCACACAGCCACAGTAGTCAAAACAACCTGGCAGACTGGTATTGGTACAACGATAACACATAGACCAGTGTAACAGAACTGAGAAAGAAGAAATTGATCTATCCATCTATCATCAGCTGATCTTTGACAAAGGGCTGAAACTCATTCAGTGGGGAAGAGATAGTCCCTCTAACAAGTGGTGCTGGCAAAACTGAATATCTATTTGCAGAAAAATGAAACAAGATCCATACCTCACACCACACACAAAAATAATGCAAAATATGTCAAATACTTAAATGTAAAACCTAAAACTATAAATTACATTGAAGAAAAAAATAGGGGCAAACTTTGGGGTCATAATTTATGGCATAAATAGACTAATAAGCATAACCCAAAGTGCACAAACAGCAGAAGAGAAGCTATATGATTGAGACCTTCTAAAGTTTAAATTTTTATGTGCATCAAAAGGCTTCTCCAAAAGAACAATAAAACATCAAACAGATTAAGAAAACATATTCTACAATGACATACCTGACAAGGATTTATCTCTAAAATTTATAGAAAACTCCAACACATGAACAGACACTTCACCAAAAAGATACTTAAGTAGCCAAAAAAGATGAAGACATGTTCATGATCATAAGCCACAAAAGAGATGGAAACTCAAAAAAAAAAAAAAAAAAAAAATGAGATGCTATCTCACCTCAGCACTAATAGCAAAGTTCAACAAGGCAAAAAAATAACAAATGCTGCAGAGGATGTGGAAAGATTGGGAATCTCATACACTGCTGTTGGCCTATAAAATGATACCAACCACTGTGGAAAGCAGTATAGCGATTTATTAAAAAGTTGGAAATATAAATACCATTTGATTCAACAATCCCATTCCTAGGCATATATTTCAAAGAAGTGAGAACCAGGACACACCCATGTTTGTGGTAGTTCATTTTGTGTGTCAACTAGACTGGGCCTGGTTGAGTGGCTGAGCAGCTGATAGTAGTTATTCCTCATGATGAGACTGGCAATCAACTCCATGGTGGGACCTACCACAGACAGCTGAGTGGTCTGCTTCTCATATATAAGACAGAGCTTTCAGAATAGTCTCTAGTTTATGGCACACTGGCACCCTGCATGTCACCATGTCATTATTCAGCTGCCTGCCATGCTCTGCTGACCTTGGGACTTCAATGGATTTGAATCAATATCTGCTGTGTGGTTTGATAACATCAACACTGTGCCTTTTTATTTGTCAACCTTGGGCTTGTCAGCCTCAGCAGCCAGCAGCTTCCTGAGTGAAGAGATACGTCTAGGTTCAGTGGGCTGGAAACAAGAGGTAGAGCTGAAGCCCAAAGTCAAGGAGCTTTCACATGGACCCTAGAGACTAGCACTTGGAACTCAGACTTCTAGCCTCCAAAACTGTAAGAGAATAAACTCCTGTTTCTTCAAGCCATCCCATTTGTGGTATATTCTTGACAGTGGTA
>NW_006922282.1:607787-611163 GCF_000298275.1 Orycteropus afer afer
TATTAACTAGAAATTCCTTACAGTGATGATATGAAGAGAAAAACAAAACAGCTGTCAATAAGTCCATACCAACTAATGACATCACCATGTATAAAACTGTTGTTTTTGTTATGTGTTGTCGAGTCGGCCCCAACTCATAGCGACCCCTCCTTGGGTTTCCAAGGCAGTATCACTACGGGAATAGGATTGCCCAACTTTCCTTCTGAGGATTATAGAACTATGATCTATATATTAAGTGGCTTGTTCTTCAAAGGTAGATTGCCAGACCTTTCTTCCTAGGTACCTCTTACTGGTGTTAAACCATCAGTGCTTTGGCTTGCAGTCAAGTGCTTAAACAGTTTTGGTACCCAGGGACTCTACATAAAGAGACAACAACATAAAATCATTGAATAATGCAAAATAATATAAAATCAAAAGACAGACATGTAATTGGAATAAAATATTTTGAATAAAGCCAATACTGAGATATCATTTAGTATTTTATGAACTTACTATAAAACATTTTAAAACCCAAAACCCACTGCCATGGAGTCAATTCTGACACATAGTGACCTGTAGAAGGAGCTCTTGTGGCCCAGTAGCCTTTGGCTGCTAACCAGACAGTTGGAGGTCCAAACCCACCAGCCACTCCATGGAAGGAAAGCAAGGCATTCTACTTCCATATCGCATTGGAAACCCAACAGGGATTGCTATGAGTGAGAATTGGCTTGATGGCAGTGTGTTAGTGACTCAGAGAGTTTCCAAGGCTATAAATCTTTATGGAAGGAGACTGCTTCATCTTTCTCCCATGGAGCAGCAGGTAGGTTCAAACTACCAACCTTTTGGTTAGCAGCTGAATGCATTAAGCACCGCACCACAACAGCTCCTTCTAAAATATTTTGCTAAACATTAAAACATCGTTCAGTCACAGTTGCCATAAATATTAGAAATGAATGTTGTAAAAATAATTACTTAATCCATGCTCAAATTCATCTTTTATTCAACATATTTGTTGAATTCTTACTATATCCCAGCATTTTTATAGGTAGAAAAAAATTACATTAACAATATCCATTCATGTTAACATATACATGAATTTAAGGCAACACAATTTAAAATTTCAACCATTTCAAATACAAATTTACAATGTAGAAAGATGTCAACAAATAAAATTCCATTCACATATTGTCTCCAATACAACATGTAGGCTATGACTAAAACAGTATTGGGTTGAAGTAAAGATAAAAAAATTGAATGCTACCATCATAAGATGAACTGTTTGAGAATGAGTTAATATTATCCAAAATGCAATTATAATTACATTCATGTTATGACATATTTTAGCAGTAATAGAATTTACTGTTAAATAATTAATTTCACAAAATATAAATTAATTAATTAATTTCAAATAATTTGAAATAATTACTTTCACAAAATATAAACCAAATGCCTCAGCCTAATCAGCATAAAGGAGGCTATTGTACACATAATTCTGCATACTTGGGGTACACATCTATGTCTGTCTTCAATGGAAGTAAGGGAGAAATCAATGAATAATGAGGGCATACTTCCTAAACATTTATTCTGTCTTCATATTCTTTACACTAATTCATTAAGTCTGCAGTGAACAATAGTAACATTTTTATTTTACATAAATTCAAAGATTTTTCTCTTGCAAAATGCTGATGTGGGCAATTAGATATTCTATACAGAATTTTGCTTCATAAAATTAAGTACTGCCAAAGAAGACATTACACTTAACTACAAAAACTCTATAGGTAATTAAATAACTGGAATACAAAGTAAAATATAATGTTATGGGCATTATTCACAAAGAATTTTTTGAAAGATCAGAAGTACAATGCAGGCAAATAGACAAATATTTTGCTTTAGTCATTACTAACTAGTTAATTTATCTTATTTGCTGCTTAAATAATTTTCTATCCAATAGATTTATGTTAAGTTCCTAGCAATTGCTTTGTACATTTAGATAAGAACTTTCACAATTATAATTATTTACTGTTGGCTTTTCTCTTCCAATAAACACATGGTTGTATTTCAAATAATTAATATTATTTCATATGCTTATGAGTTTATATCATTAATATTGCAGCAGGAATTGTTACCTATATTAGGTAACTATCATTCACATACTAGCTTCAAATCCTAATGGCATGCCTTGATTACAGTGCTGAAGCTGTTATATCAATTAAATAAGAATGCAATATACGTGAGCCCATGATCCTTGATTTCACAATATTCCTGGCCATCAATGGCATTGAAGCAAAAAGACATTAGCCTTCACAATGTTAGGGATGAAGCTAAACACTTTTATAAACTTTGATTGAATACAGAGATTTAATCAAATTTTATTACATACCAGCTTAGAAAATTACCAAAATGGGAATCAGCAAGAGAAATAAAATGACATGCCATTTCTAGGATAGCTGTAACAAAAGATCACAAATTGGATCCTTTATAAAATTAAATACATATTATTTCACAATTCTTGAGATTAAGGTCAAGGTATCATCTATGTTGATTTCCTCTTTACCAGCTTTTTGTAGCTCAAAGCATTGCTTGGTTTGCAGCTGCAGTCTCATATGGCATTTATTTCTTGGTCCTCTGCCTTTTTTTATCTTCTTGTTTTTTTATAAGGACACTCATATACAATCAAGACTCAACTCGTTTTAACTGATAACATCTGAAAAACCTTATTTCTAAACAGATTCATATTCACAGGTACAAGGGTTAGGACTTCAGTATATCTTTTTTGGGAATACAATTCTATCCTTAACAAATACATGTATTAATTTCAATCTAATATACGATATTAAAAGGCATGGAAGTGTTAAAGAGAAGAAACTTCAGACAGAATAACATACCATATTCAGTTCCCATTAAAACATAATTTCAAAGCAGATGAATGCATGTATATGTTTATAATTATAAAACAATATACCAACAAAGATATTTTTTAAATTCAAAATAAGTTAGTAGTAGAATCATTAATTCATTAATACTATTACTTTTTTGAAGATAATAATATACCAAACCTAATTTTCTTTTAAATTGTACACATCCAAAAAACCAAAACTAACACCATCAAGTCAATTCTGACTCATAGTGACCACCATTGGGCTTCTGAGGTGGTAAATCTTTATGGAAATAGATTGTCCCTTCTTCCCTCTGCAGAATGGCTGGTGGGTTTGAACCACCAACCTTCTGGTTAGCAGTCAAATGCCTTAGGCACTGTGCCACCAGAGGTCCTTAAACTGTACATATAAATGAGTAATAATAGTGGTTAAAAACATAATATAACTCATCCCCAAAAAATGAAGGTCAATTATTTCTATAGAATAAATGTTTTGGAAAATAATGAAAGCAAGAAATAATA
>NW_006922282.1:612173-612914 GCF_000298275.1 Orycteropus afer afer
CACCAGAAGGCTGGCGGTTCAAACCCACCAGCCACTCCTCGGAAGGAAGGTTGGGCAATCCTACTTCTGTAGTGATACTGCCTAGGAAACCCAAGAAGGGGTCACTGTGAGTCGGAATTGAATCATTGGCAGTGAGTTTATTTATTTAGTTAGTTAGTTAGTTTATCAGTGTACAGTCAGGGAAGATTTGGTAAGAGAAGCTTGTGTACTTCAGCAGCAAAACAGCTTAACAACACATTAGTGAGGTTTGGGACATTCAGCATTCATTGTTCTTTTCCAATTACATACCATATGTTTCTCCCTCTGGATCACAAACCAAACCACTTAAGTAATATCTAGTTTCAGGGAAGTCCTACACTCACTCAAAGAAGAGGCTTTTATGACTCTCCAGTAAAATACTCTAACAGAAATCAAGATATCCTAATAATAGCCACAACAGTAATGCATGTGTACATTTTTGTATAGCAACAATCAGAAGCTGTAATGTGTCAGACTCAAATATAGATTCAGTAATTAATAGTTGGTACATTTTATTTCAATTTGTCCAAGGACCAGTATCATGGTTCTAGGTAACCTCAGAAATAAACACAAAGTTTCAAGAGATCAGCTTAAATGAACTCTATACTAATATCAATGACAAGAGGAAGGGTATTTTTATTTGTGAAGAAAATTAAGAAGATTTTCCTTTGTCAAGAGCTTTGTAGTAAACACCTTCTGTAAACCAACCTTCATGGCCTTGTT
>NW_006922282.1:613219-617785 GCF_000298275.1 Orycteropus afer afer
ATTGTTTAATTTCATTGAGTCCACAATAAGACAAAGAAAAGGTACATGTGGTATGTGTCACAGATATCAAACCACTGCTGAGCCAAGATAGAGATACCATCGGCATACATGTGCCCCTGTTCATGATGACTTCATAGTGCAAGAGGATAGTAAATGGCAATATAGTGATCAATGGACATTGCAGTGAGGAGGAAAAGCTCTGTAACTGTTGAAAAAGACCACCAGAAATATCTGAGCAAAGCATCCAAGGAAAGAGATGGATTTGCTATGTGTCAAGGAATTGACAATAGTTTTGGGCACTACTGTGGAAATGAGGCAAAGATCAAAGAGGGAAAGATTCCTTAAGAAGATGTACATGGGCTTGTGGAGGTATGGGTCCAAACAGGTTACAGTGATAATGAGTCCATTCCCCATCAGGGCTGTCAGGTAAATTACTATGAAAATCTCAGCTTGAAAGGCCTGAAGGTTCCGTGGTGCAGCAAAACCCGCTAGAAGAAATTCTGTCACCAATGAGATATTGTTCATTCTTTATAGAAAATTCTGAATGAAATATATATATTATATATTTAAATTTAAAAAAAAAAGAAACTTACTGCTGTCAAATCCATTTGACTCATAGCAACCCCTTCTTGGGTTCTCCTTGGGTTTCTGAGGTGGCATATCTACGGAAGTAAATTATGTATGATTAAAGGATCAGGGATCAAGAGTGCTATGTGCTCCAGTATAACAAAATAATGTTTACCACAATCATTAAATTAAGAATTTCAATTGTAAACTATCTCCATCCATGGGGAAAAAAAATGTTCATTTTTCATACATGCCAGATATATTCCATTTTATCAAGTTTTCTGTTTCTGTGTCTAAGTGTTACTATGACTTCAGGAATATAAACAGACTGTTTATTATGCACCTTCTTAACATCAGATTTTCAGAACAAAGGAACCTGTGCATCAGAAAGATGGATCTTAATTTACATGTTAAAGGAAGTAAAGGAAAAACCATGGATTCTTCATTTTGCCCATGCTACCTCCTGTTTCCATTTTGCTTTGCAATTTTTGTCTATCAATCCAACTGATTATTTGATTGATAATTAAATTTTATTTTATATGATTTTCTTATAAAGATACTTGATTAGACATTCCACTCTATATTTTAGATTAATTCCTTTTTTCTTTTTCTCTTAAATTCTCATATATTCTGAGATATTCAGATAATAGTTTATAACTGATTGAATGTCATACTCCCAGAGTTTTTTCTTTCAGATTTCTGTGCTATCTCTACTCTCTCCCCTGACCATGTCACTTTTTGATGTTTTATAGTTTCTTGACTGTGTGTGCCCCCCCCCACCCCATTAGTTTGGCCTCAATGTTCTTATCTTTTCACTGAATAGTGAAATTTTATCAAGTTTTCTGATATAATTCTTTTTATGTCTCTTGTTTTGTTCTTTGAATAATGTAGGTTGGTGAAATAGAAGGGAATATAGGAACTATTGTGATCTGCTATGGGGGAAAAGTTTTGTTTTCATGTTACATGGAATGAAACTACTCAAAACAAATTCATTTCAAAAGCACATCCATTTAAGTGTTTTCAAATTTGTCAGAGTGATGATGAGATTTATTGTTGATTCATTGCCTCTGGTGGCATAATGCCTAAGGCATTTGACTCTTAACCAGAAGGCTGGCAATTCAAACTCACCAGCCACTCCTGGGAAGTAAGGTTGGGCAATCTACTTCTGCAGTGATACCTCTTCAGAAACCCAACGAGGGGTTGCTATGAGTCAGATCCGACTTGACAGCGATGAGTTTTTTTTATTATTATTATTATTATTTTGGTATATACCCTGTAAACACTATAAATTTCATATGGTATCAAAAATATATTTCTTATAAGCCAATAAAATAGTATAATTTACAGCAACCTACTTTTTATATGTATCAATAATTAGACTTAGTTGGTGATATTACAACCTCTAATACCTTCCCAATAATATTCACTACTTGTTATTGAAAATGTACTAGCAAATTTTGCATGCCTTTTTAAGGTGCAGTTTTTTCTTAAACTCTTTATTACTTTCTGCTCATAACTAAATAAATCAGACCTAATATTTTCAACTAATCGCTCATTGCTTATAGTGTGCTGGGCACCCTGTTATGTTGTAATGAAATTATGTAAATTTCTGTTTCAATGTCTAAACCAAAATGTCCAAACTAAATCTCTTAAAATAAATGCTTTTTGAGCTCATGTTTCAGGACATATGTTCAAAAATAATATTTATTTTTCTGTAACTTATGTGTAATAATAAATGTTTTAGTAATCTTAAAATGAACTTTTAATCTCTCTAGAACTTTTTGCTATTAAAGGATTTAAATAAATTTTTTCTCTTAGGATTATTCTTTTGCATCTGAAATTATAAACAGCAACCACAAAGCAAGAAAATTAAAACTCACTAAAATATTTCTTGCATAGAAGACGGAAGTAGTCGACAGGCTTTTGATGTAGTTGCTGATGAATGTGTTACTGAGCATTCATCAGGTGATCTATGGAAATTTTGATTTTCAGATATTGAGAAATGCCTTCTCTGAAAGTCATTTCTGTCTTTACTGCAGTGACTTTACCAAATGCAGATGTTGGTAACAAAAAGCAGAAGGAGAATGGCAGTTATTTTACCTGTGCTGATTATCTCCCAAAGGCTAGGGCTCTGATATATTCCAGAGGGAAATGCATGCACAGTCTTTGGAATTGACTTCTTAACCTGTCTTCACAATTACATGAGTTGAATCATGGCACTCTATTATATATATGGAAATTGAGTACTACAATTAAATTTTATTTTTAGTAAGGAGCAACTTTAAACACTCTAATGTACTCACAGATCTGAGTAATTAGTGAGAGAACACTCAGGGGGTGAATTTATCCAAAAATTCATTCAGCCTTTATGGAGAAGAGACCACTTTCTTAGGTACTGGCTATCTTAAAGTATAGATTGATTTGAGTGAGGCATATTTATCTATCAATAATGAAATGGTAAAAAAAAAAGAAAAAAAAAATATTAATGAGATTTTAAAAAGAAAATTTCACCAACTAAACCTTAGTTTATTTACCTCTTGGAATAAGCAATCTGCTTAACAAAATACGTAGAATTTAGTAAATATTCAACAATAGAGGGAATGTTATTCACACACATTCTTTAAGACTGTAATTCTAATACACAGAAAAATTGTGACGTCCAAAACACCACATGGTGAATAATACTGTACAATAAAATAATAATAAATTGAAACATATAAACATTAGAATTAATATATTTGAGATCTTTCTGAAATTATACCACATAACCACCACAATTGCATTCATGTTATATTAAAATATATATATATATATATATATATATGCTTTGAAAGGAGCTCTGGTAGCATAGTGCCTAAGGCACTTGACTGCTAACCAGAAGGCTGGCTGTTCAAACCCACCAGCCACTCCTCGGAAGGAAGGTTGGGCATTCCTACTTCCGTAGTGATACTGCCTCGGAAACTCAAGGAGGGGTTGTTATGAGTCGGGGCCGACTCGATGGCAAATAGCATAACATATGCTTTGAAATAGGCAGAAAATTATAATGATGCATTTACTCTTTATATTGTTGTTGTTGGTGGTTGCTTTTGTGACAGTTCCAACTCAGTGACTATGTACAACAGACTGAAACACTTCACCATCCTCCCAGTCGTTGTTATGCTTAATCCCATTGTTGCAGTCACTGTGCCAATAGACTGTGTTGAGGGTTTTAAATTATCCAAATTAACTGAAGAAACTGACCTTCCATGGCCACAAGTTCTTGCATTGGCTTTAACTGCCCTATGATTCTCTACCTTTATAGCGACCCCTCCTTGGGTTTTTGAGGCGGTATCTCTATGGAAGTAGATTGCCCACTCCCTTTGGAAAACATAAATTAACCTCTGTGACATTATTACCAGAAGATCAATGACTTTCATTTATCATGTTTTTGGGTCACTACTGTCAAGCATCAGGACATGGTAAAAAGCTGTAAATCTCTTATGAAATTTGCAAAAATATAACTTACATTATTAAGATACCTTTGTCAACCGTTATCAATGGTTCTGATGCAGGATTCTCCATTCATTATTATTTGTGTTTGTGTCTATTTAAAATTTCAATGAGGAACAGATCACCTTTTTCTTTCCTGAAGCACCTTCATTTTAAATTATCTAGTAGGTGTTGGGGTGAAATAAGGGACCCTGAGAGGTGTAATTAGTTATTTTATGATCAATCTGTTTGCAGTACAGATACTGATTTTTCTGAAGTGAAAAAATTTTGAGACTTCCCCTAAGTTTGAGACTTGACCAACAATCTAGATTGGTCTGGAAAAGAAACCTATCTTTCCTGGATATCTGGCTTGGCTTTTGTAATTGCTTTAGTCGCAGTGCCATTAATTAATGACCCTTTTTCCTCTTTCTGTTTCTAAGATATCTTTAAAATGTTCATCAAGTATTAGGGACTCACTTAAGAGAACAATTTCCCATTTTATTTTATTTTATTTCATCCCATGACTGAATT
>NW_006922282.1:619285-620302 GCF_000298275.1 Orycteropus afer afer
ACCACAAGATCTATTATGCCAGGAATGACAAATTGAAGAGGAGTGGTGTGGCATTCATTGTCACAAAGAATGTTTCAAGATAAACTCTGCAGTACAATGCTGTCAGTGATAGGATAATATCCATGTGCCTACAAGGAAGAAAAGTTAATACTACCATTGTTCAAATTTATGCTAACCACCAAAGCCAAAGACAAGGGAATTGAAGATTTTTACAAACTTCTGCGGTCTGAAATTGACCAAATATGCAATCAAATCATATCAAATATGGTGATTATCACTGCTTATTGGAAAACAATACTTGGAGACAAAGATGAATCATCAGTAGTTTGAAAATATGCCCTTGGTGATAGAAATGACTCTGGAAATCACATGATAGAATTTTGCAAGACCAATGACTTAGTCATTGAAAATGCCTTTTTCAAAAACATAAATGGAGGCTATACATATGGACCTTACCAGATGGAATAGACAAGAATCAGATTGATTGCATCTATGGAAAGATATGATGAAGAACCTCAATATCTTCAGCCAAAACAAGGTCAGGAGCTGACTGTGGAATGGACCATTCACTGTTCGTCAGCAGGTTCAAGTTGAAGTTGAAAACAATGACAAGTTCTCTAGAGCTAAAATATGATCTTGAGTATATCCTGCCTGAACTTAGAGACTACTTGAAGAATAGATTTGACACATTGAAAACGAATGACCAAAAATCAGACAAGTTATTGTGATGACATCAAGAAAATCACACATGAAGAAAGCAAAAGATCATTAAAAAGACAGGAAAAGAAAAGAAAGTCAAAATGGATGTCAGAAGAGATTCTGAAACTTGTTCTTGATTTAAGAGTAGCTAAAGAAAACGGAAGAAATGATGAAGTAAAAGAGTTGAGCAGAAGAGTTCAAAAGGCAGCTTGAGAGGACAAAGTCAAGTACTGTAGAGTAATGTGCAAAAACCCAAAGTTGGAAAGTCAAAGGGGAAGAATACATTGGGCATTTCTCAACTGAGAGATCTGAAGAAAA
>NW_006922282.1:620997-624039 GCF_000298275.1 Orycteropus afer afer
TGCTAAAAATAATTCAAAAGTGGTTGTAGCAGTGTATTCATAGAGAACTACAAGAAATTGAAACCCAATTCAGAAGAGGGCATGGAACAAATCATATAGTTTCTGATATCAGATGGTTTTTGGCTGGAAGTAAAGAATACCAGAAAGAGGTTTACCTGTGATTTATTGATGAAGTATAGGCATTTGACTGTGCGGATTATACCAAATCATGGATAACATTGAGAAGAATAGGAACTTCAGAACTTTTAATTTTGTTCATAGGGAACCTGTACATAGACAAAAAGGAAGTTGTTCAAACAGAACAAGAGGATGCTGCAT
Source organism: Orycteropus afer afer (assembly GCF_000298275.1). Classification (NCBI taxonomy): domain Eukaryota; kingdom Metazoa; phylum Chordata; class Mammalia; order Tubulidentata; family Orycteropodidae; genus Orycteropus; species Orycteropus afer. The sequence goes on from NW_006922282.1 coordinate 621,316, forward strand.
GGTTTCAAATCAGGAAAGTTGTACATAGGGTTGTATCCTCTCACCAAATATATTCAATCTATATGCTGAGCAAATAATGTGAAAAGCTGGACTATATGAAGAAGAATGCATCATCAGGATTGGAGGGATTCTCATTAACAAACTTTGAAGTGTTTAAGTGTTAAAGAGCAAAGATGTAACTTTGAAGACTGAGATTCACTTGATTAAAGCCATGGTACTTTCAAAAGCCACATAGGTATGTGAAAGCTAAAGACTGAATAAGGAAGACTGCAGAACAATTGATGTTTTTGAATTATGGTGTTGGTGAAGAATATTCAAAGTACCATGGACTGCTCCAAGAAGGAACAAATCTTCCTTGGAAAAATGTACATCAGGAATGTTTCTTGGAAGCAAGAGTGGTCAGATTTCATCGCACATACTTTGATCATCTTGTCAGAAGGGACTGGTCCCTTGAGAAGGATATCCTGCTTGGTAAAGTAGAGGGTCAGTGAAGAAGAGTCCCTCAATGAGATGGATTGACACGGTGCATGTGACAGTAGGCTCAATCATGTCAAGAATTGTGATGATGTTACAGTACTGAACATTTTTCATTCTCTTGTACAGAATAGGGTCACTAGAGTTGAAATTGACTCACCAGCACATAACAACATATTAAACTGAGGATCAGATTGACCCTCCACTTTACCCAGAATGATATCCTTCTCCAGGTAATGGTTCCTTCTGACAACACGACCAAAGTAGTCTTTAATCTTCATCAGTAAGTTCTTCAAGTCATATTCACTTTCAGCAAGCAAACTTGTGTCCTTTGCATACTGCAGATTGTTAATGAATCTTCCTGCAATCCTGATGCCATGTTCTTCTTCATGTAGTCCAGATTCTCAGATAATTTGCTTAGCATACAGCATACAGATTTAATAAGTGAAAGGATACAACCCTGATGCAGTTTCTTCTTGATTTTAAACCATGCAATATTCCCTTTTTCTGTTTGAATGATAGACTCCTGGCCTATGCACAGGTTCCTTATGATAGTTAATTATTCTGGAATTCCAATTCTTCTCAATGTTATTCATAATTTGTTATGATTCACACAATAGAATGGTTTTGCATAGTCAATAAAACACAAGTAAACATCTTTCTGGTATTCTTTGGTTTCAGCCAAGATCCATCTGACACCAGTAATGATATCCCTCATTCCACATCCTCTTCTGAATCCAGCTTGTGTTTCTGGAAGTTCTCTCTTAATGTGCTGCTGTGACCATTTTTGAATTCTCTTCAGCAAGATTATACTTGCATATGATATTAATGATATTGTTCCATAATTTCCACATTTTCTGGGATCACCTTTCAGCAGAATGTATACAAATACAGATCTTTTCCAGTCAGTTGGCTAGATAGTTTTCATCGAAATTTCTTGGCATAGATGACTGAATGTCTCCAGTGGGGCATCCATTTGTTGAAACATCTCAATGGGTATTCCATCAATTCCTGGAGCCTTGTTCTTCGCCAGTTCTTTCATTGCAGCTTTGACTTCTTCCTTCATTACCATTGGTTCTAGATCATATGCACTTCTTGAAATGGATGAGCATTGACCAATTCTTTTTGGTACAGTGACTCTGTATATCCCTTCCATCTTCTTTTGATATTTCCTGCATCATTCAATAGTTTGCCCATATAATCTTTCAGTATTGCAACTGGAGGCTTGAATTTTTTCTTCAGTTTCTTTCAGCTTGAGAAATTCCAAGTGTGTTCTTCCCTTTTGGTTTTCTAACTCCAGTTCTTTGCACACTTCATTATAATAATTGGCTTTGTCCTCTTGAGCTGCTGCTCTTTGCAGTCTTTTTCTTCGCCCTTTTATCTTGTTACTTCTTCCATTTACTTTAGCTATTCTCTGTTCAAAGGGAAGTTTCAGTCTCTTCTGACATCCATTGTGGTCTTTTCTTCTTTTCCTGTCTTTTTAGTGACCTTTTGCTTTCTTCACGGATGATGTTCTTGATGTCATCCCACAATTCCTTTCATTTTCAGTTACTGATGTTCAGTGTATCAAATCTATTTTTTAGATGGTTTCTAAATTCAGGAGGAGGGATATAACCAAGGTCATATTTTGGCTCTTGTGGACTTTTTTTAATTGTCTTCAGCTTCAACTTGAAGTTGCATATGAACAGTTGATGGTCTGTTCCACAGTCAGCTTCTGACTTTGTTTTGGCTGAAGTTATTGAGCTTCTCCATCACCTCTTCTCACAGATGTAGTCAATCTGATTTCTGTGTACTCCATCTGGTGAAGTCTTTGTGTACAGCTGCTGTTTATGTTGTTGAAAAAAATGTATTTGCAATAAATAAGTTATTGGTCTTGCAAAATTCTGTCATGAGATCTTCAATATTATTTCTATCCCAAGGCTATATTTTCCAGCTACCAGTCATTCTTCTTTGGTTTCAGCTTTAACATTCCAATCACCAGTAATAATCAACACACCTTGATTGCATGTTTGGTCAATTTCAGACTGAAGAAGTTGGCAAAAATTTTCATTTTCCTCATCTTTGGCATTGTTGGTCGATGCATACATTTGACTAATAGTAGTATTAACTGATCTTCCTTGTAGGTGTATGGATATTGTGATAGTTGAAGATGTGTCAACTTGGCTGGACTCCAGTTGTGAGTGGTGGTTCCCATGATGGATCACATGGCTGAGTTCTAAGCGGCCGGTCTTCCTAAGGGGAGTTTCCCCA
>NW_006922282.1:624335-626626 GCF_000298275.1 Orycteropus afer afer
ATATATATATATATATATATATATATATATACTTTGCTGGTTTTTGTGTTTCTCTAGAGAACCCAATCCAATACAGATATCATCTTATCATTCAAAGCATTGTACTTCAGAATAAATCTTGAAACATTCTTTGTGATGATGAATTCCAGTCCATTCCTCTTCAATTTTTCATTCCTGACATAGTAGATCATATGGTTGTCTGATTCAAAATTGCCAAACCAGTCCATTTCCACCTACTGATACCTAGGATATCAATCTTTATGTGCTACATTTTTGATAAATGCCAATTTTCTTAGATTCATGTTTTGTACATCCCATGTTCCAATTATTAATGGATTATTATTAAATACCAAACTCTGTTTTTAATGCATGCAATTCCATATGCCTTCTCTGTTTAGCAGCATGTGCTATACAATATACAAGTGCATATGCTGGTATTTTAACATGAGAAGTAGCTTTCTCATTTCAAATTCATGACTTGCCTGTGTACTCATATACATATTATTTCATCACAACAAAATAAGACTTTTATTTTGAAAAGATTTTAAAGGGTTTTCATTTATTTGATACATAATAAAAGAATCTTGAGTTTTAAATGAATCTTTTTAGTACTATGGCATGAAGGATTTAACAGTAGAAGAATTATACAGTAACAACATTGTATTGTTTAAACTAATTCACAGCTGTTGGAAAGTATTTGATTTTAAAATATAACCCCAATTATACTGCATACTTATGAACTTCCAACAATGGTCCAGCCATAATAAATGTCAGTGGATACATCCTCTGGAAGATTATCTTCTACTTGTTCAGGAAAATTAGCTGTGAGGAGGCCCAGCTGCTTGGAGCCCCTGATGAAGCATCACACCACCAGGACACAGCAGAAGCAAGGCAAGTGTCTCATGACACTGCCGATTTGGGGTGCCAGCTGCAAGCATTTGGTAGAGCCGCAGTTGAGGCAGTGCCTGGACCTGCTGGAACAGCCAATGTACATGGGCCAAGCTCAGCTGTTTGGCTGGGTGCACAATAGGGTGGGCTGGGCCAATGGTCTACACTGGAAGGCCCTTTACTCAGCTTACCCACCAGAAGATGCTGGGCAACTCACTTGTTGCGTCTCTGTTCTGGGAGCAGAAGCCATGATGGATTTTTATTACAAACTAGAATATTGAGGTAAGTGAAGCCTCAACATCATGCTAACTTCTCTTAAGGCTCTTATTATCTTTGGGAAGATACTTATGTAAAAATGAATAATCACAAAGCAGAGCAATAAGTGGCATTGTGGAGAGAGATTTTAAATAGAGTAAGGTAATCAGAGGAGCTCTTGTGTAGCACAAATGGAAAAAAAAAAAAAAAGCTTGGCTATCTATTTCTAAAATATCACAGTTATTGAAAATCCTATGAAATGTAGTTCTGGACTCTGAAATACATGGGGTGACCATGAGTCAAAATCAACTTGACGGGAAACTGATTTGGCAATGTAAATCAGATTAAAGATTGAAGATTGTTGAATACTGAATAATGCAGATAATCATTTGTGTTTCCTAGAGGAAATGACATTTGGATGCTGCAGGCAATGATGATGAGTGTTTCAAGAAGCACTTATTATAGAGCATGAAAATTAAGAAATGGTCTTAAGTGCCATAGGTATAGAATGGGTTTAGGAGATAGCTGAAGCTGAGGGGAAATGTAAATGAATTTCATATAATAAAAGTTGATGCAGATTATGCTACAAAGCTTGATCATTAGAAGTAGCAGGAGTCACTAAAGAATTTTCTTGGTTGCAGGGCATGTGATGATCCATCTATTAGAAAGATGACCTGTAACTTTTTTTGGCAAAGATAAGGAGAAGAGTGCTAGCATGAAGAGAGATTAGAATAGTATTTTAATTGTGCAGGCTTCCTGAATGCTTTAAGTAAGGACTGTAATGAAACAAAAAAATCATGATAAAGGAGGAGGAGAGAATTATTCTTCAGCCCTGTGGCTACTCATCTTATTTATTTAATCTCTATTTTTGTTTGTATCTGAAGGGCTACTAAGAGGGACACATGTAAGGAATGCAAGCTTCCCTGGCCACATTCCTTTGTAAATTACTCTACCCCTACTGGAAGTGAGGTAGGGGCACATGTAAGGAATGGAAATTACCATGGCTACACTCTTTTGCAAATTACTTAAATTACCCTTACTAATAGGAACCAGAGGAGCTCTGGTAGCATAGTGGCTAAGGCACTTGACTGCTCACCAGAAGGCTGGCGGTTCAAACCCTCCAGCCACTCCTCGGAAGGAAGGTTGGG
>NW_006922282.1:626891-627669 GCF_000298275.1 Orycteropus afer afer
GGTTCTAAGGTGTGGGGTCAGCACAGGAGACTCCTTGAGAGTACCCATCTTTGATCTATTGATAAGTGCATGCCTGGTTTGATCTGGAAGATGGAAAAGTCATGAGCCAAGAATCTTTTGCCCTTGATTCACCAACTGTATATCTTCCTCATTCTGTCCCCTATAATTGCTATAAGCCATTCGGAAAACATTGGCAGTACAACCAATATTGTATACACCTAGTCTGCTGTCCCAAGGTACAGCCTCATGCAGTGTTTCCTTAAAGGCTGGCTCTCTATAAACCACCTCTGTTTCTGTGAACAATTCTTTCTTGCCAGAGACAAGAACCTATTTGTAGTCTTGCAGGGACTCCCCTTCTGTAACACTACCATGTAAGATATTGTGTAAATAAAGAAGTCTTTCAGGAATAAAAGTAAACTTGAAAACCACTAAATTAAATGAATTAAAATAAAGTAAAAAAAAAAAAAAAAAGATAATTAATGCCAAAAAAAAACCACCTCACTGCCATCCAGTCAGATGTTGGATCTGACTCAAAGCGACCCCTCCGTGGTTTTCTGAAGCAGTATCACTATAGAAATAGATTGTGCAATCTTCCTTCCTAGGAGTGGTTGGTGAGTTTGAACCACCAGCCTTCTGGTTAGCAGTCAAATGCCTTAGACACTATGCCTACACCAGAAGAGCTCCCAATTAATTCCTGGACTAACAAAAGATGGAATGTAAGTGCCACATTTTCTAAAAGATATAGAGAGAGAGAGAGAGAGAGAGAGAGAGAGAGAGA
>NW_006922282.1:629195-638487 GCF_000298275.1 Orycteropus afer afer
GGCTGCGGCAATGGGCTCAAGTATAGCAAAGATCGTGGAGCTGTTGCAAGATCGAGCAGTGTTTCCTTCTGCTGTGCATGGAGTAGCTATGAGTCAGAAATGACTCGATGGCACCGAACAGCAACAATAACATATATATGAACTGATCTTATTTAGATGGATAAATATCAAAGATGAAATGAGGATCACTTTAGAAAAAATTAACCTGCTGAATTGAATGACTATTATACCAATAACAGAAGTAGAAACAATAAAATCATTTGAAGGTTGATGGTAAGTAATAAGTTGATTTTAGAAATGTTAAAAATAAACTTTTTATTGTATGTTCATGTAAACATTGTCAAAAGAAATTTGGAAATGCAAAACTAAGGGTCATTATATGAGGATGATGGTAAACATTTGAGGGTATTTAGTAAAGCCAGGGGAATATTTTAATTCTTCCAAATATACTAGGCAGGATAAAGCAATTAAAAAAAAGTATAAACAAAAATTTTATGGTTAGATTTGGAGAATATCAATATTTATATTGTATGAAGTTGGATGTATCCAGACCATACTGGTGAGAATGATTCTTTAGAGAAAAAAGAGAAGCAGCACTGCAGTGATGTGAGGAGATGTCCAGTATATGGCCTGGTCAACTTTGTAAAGCGTCCTATGAAAGACAAAGATGATGAAGTACAAACTGATGTTAGTATAATATAAACTGTCACTGAACTTCTGAAGAAGCCACTAAGTGTAAAGTTCTATAACTCAGTGCTTTCTTTGACAATACAGTTTCTATAGACTAATAGAATTAGTAAAGTAGATGTGAAGATGGACTAAAAAATAAACAACAGCTGGCCCTGGGGTTGGGAACTATTAGGAAGCAGATTCCATGTACATGAAATATCCAGTTCCGTAAAACAAAACAACTGTGATCAGATGAAAGGAACAGATGGAGAAGGCTTTCCACCTACCATCTACAGAAGACATTCAGGCAATTGCAGAAATGATACAGACATAGGAAAGGAATATAAGAGCAAAATAACTTACAACTATTAGTGAGCAAAACTCACTTCATAAATGCTATAATCTGTGAAGGAAAGTTTCATAAGAGGAAGAATGTTACAGAATGAGGATGCTCAATGACGTTGGTTCCACAGCAGGCTGACTAGATGGCCTCAATTATGCAAGACATGCTTATCAGTTCAGAGCAAAATTTTTAACTCATCATAGTGCTATAGAGCAGATGCTAAGCACTGGTCATAGGCCATGGAAGGAAGCATGCAGTGGAAAAAATATAATAAACATGTAAAGTTGAGCTACATGCTCAAGGAGAAAATAACCCCATGTCAATATGGGAGGTGGTCAAAGTATTGGGGATGGTGACTGACATGTACCACATAGCTAGAAAAATATAAGTTTTTAAGGCAGAAGTACATGGAACTGGAATGGAGCTGGCTTTTCCTAGCTATGGCTTCACATCTGTGGTGATGTTCCCCAAGAACCTAAACAGGAGACAAAGATGAGAGATGACAACAAGTCTCAGTTCTAGGCTATCTAAAAACTTTCTGAGGTTGAATTGAGTCACTCTTCTCTGATTGGACATATGTCAGGTTCCTTGAACTTTCATTTAGATGTGTTGACAATATATGGCTAAGTTACATAATAGAAATAGGAAGCCACCTTAGAATTTGTCTATGCAGGTCCATTTTGTCTGTAAAGGTCCATTTTTATCAGAGGAAATAAAATATTCATTAAACAGTGTTTTAAAATGATTTTGAATGAATCATGTGATTATTTTGCTAAGTAAGCTTGCACTGTTTCTTGGCCTCTTAATAACATAACTGTTCTTGTCTTTTGCCATTGAGTCGGACCCAACACATAGTGACCCCTCCTTGGGTTTCCAAGGCATTATCACTACCGAAGTAGATTGCCACCTTCCTTCTGAGGAGCACATAACATAACTGGGTAACAATATTTATGGAAAAGAGAAAGAGAGATTGAGGGGGCGAGTAGAAAAATAGAAAGATGGAGAAAAAAACTGAAAAATATTGTCTTGCTCTTAACTTCTACATATATTTTATTCCTCTTAAGTTTTGGATGACCTCGGTTGAGGAGCAATCCTGTGTGTTGATTCTTTTAAATGTTGGCATGGTTCAAGTCTTGCTGTTGTTTCAATATTAATTAAATTGGTTATATTTTGTAGAATAGAAATGAGATTTTTTAAACCACTCTCTTCTTACCATTCTAAACTTTCATAACACCTTCTATTTTATTATTATTATTATTCTACTACTTAACACTATCTTTTCCAGCCTTTTTTACTAGTGTTCATTGTTCTGTCCTTCCCTAAAATGTTGACACTCTTAAAGAATCTTTTTTTGACCAACTTAAAAATAGTTCTACCAAGACCAAAGAAAAAATATCTTCTTCTTAATGAATATATTTACTCTAAAATATTTGAGTTCTATATTTATATATCTAACTGCCTTGTGAGTGTCTGATTTACAATGTATCAACATATCCACAGTTTAATATTATCTCTCTTAAAATGTGTTTTTCCTCTCTCATGTGGTTATCCAAACTATAAAAACAAAAATGAAATGTATTGTCTTTGAATTGATTCCAACTCATAGTGGGCAGAGTAAAAATGCCCCCTAGAGTTTCTGAAGCTGTAATACTTATAGAAGCAGACTGCCACATCTTTCTCCAATGGAATGATTGGTAAGTTTGAACCATCGACCATTCAGTGAGCAGAATAGTGCTTAATCACTGCACCACCAGGAGTTCTAATACAAGACATAGACCTGGAATTTAACTCTTCACTTCAGGTCCTGATTCAGTGGCCTTTTCAATTTGATTCTTCTTACTCAAGACTGCCATCTCAGCTCAAATAGTCATAATCCATACATATACCAATATAATAGGTTTTAAAGAGGCTCCCTACCTCCACCTTCACTTTCTTCAGAGACACACTTTTTTTTTTTTTTTTCAATAACTAGAGTTTCCTATAATTCTGTCTCTCCAAGCATATACTATCACCTAAGGATAAATTTCACACCCATTATTAAAGCATAAAAAACCCTGCATGACTTAACTGCTCTCCTCTTTCTGGTGTTATATTGAAATATTTATGTTTTTCTTAAGCTCAAGTTGAAGCTGAAGAAAATTAAAACTAGCCTACAAGAGCCAAAATATGACCTTCATTTTATGTTACCTGAATTTAGAGTACATCTAAAGAATAGATTTGATACATTGAACAACAATGACTGATGACCAGACGAGTTGTGGGATGACATCAAGGACATCATACATGAGGAAAGCAAAAGTCATTAAAAAGATGGGTAAGGAAGAAAAGACCAAAATGGATGCTAGGAGAGACTCTGGAACCTGCTCTTGAATGGACAGTATCTAACGCAAGTGGAAGAAATGATAAACTAAAAGTTCTGAAAAGATTTCACAAAGCTACTCAAGAACACAAAATAGTGTATTATTTCAGGAGGTAGCATATGATCAAGAATGAATGGTATTGAAGGAGAAAATCCAAGCTGTACTGAAGGAATTGGTGAAAAACAAGGCTCCAGGAATTGAGAGAATATTTATTGACATGTTGCAACAAACAGCTGCTGTACGGGAAACACTCACTCACTTATGCCAAGGAATTTGAAAGATCTGGCCAAGTGACTGAAAGATATGTGAAAATTCCAAAGAATTGTGATCAATAAAATGCAGAAATTATCAAATAGTATCATTAATATCACGTACAAGGAATATTTTGCTGAAGACAATTAAAAAATCATGGCAGCAGTATATTGTCAAAGAACTGCTAGAAATTCAAGAACAATTCATAAGAATGTCTGAAACAAGGCATGTCATTGCTGATGACAGATCTATCTTGGCTGAAAGCAAAGAATGCCATAAAGAAGTTTATCTGTGTTTTATTGACTATGAAAAGACATTGCATTGTGTGGATCATAACAAATTGTAGATAACATTGCAAAGAAAGTGAATTCCAAAAGATTTAATTGTGCTCATGAGAAACCTGTCCATAGATCAAGAGGTAGTTCCAAGAGAACAAGGGAATACTGCACGGTTTAAAATCAGGAAGGGTGTGCACCAGGGCTGAAACTTTTCATCATATTTATTCAATCTGCTTGCTGAGCAAATAATCCAAGAAGCTGGAGTGTACTTAGAAGTATGCATTATCAGGTTTGGATAAAGAATCATGAAAAACCTGCCATATACAGATTACACATATTGCTGGTGAATGTGAAGCTGACTTGAAGCACATACTGATGAAGATCAAAGACATCCTTCAGCATAAATTGCACCTCAACATGAAGAAACCCATTTCAAGAGATAGCATATAATCAAGAACCAATGGTACTAAAGAAAGAAGTCCAAACTGCACTGAAGGCAATGACAAAACAACAAGATTCCAGGAACTGACAGAATCCCAATGGGGATTTTTCAACAAACTGATGCAGCACTGGAAGCATGCACTTGTCTATGCCAAGAAATTTTGAAGACAGCCACCTTGCCAACCTACTGGAAAAAGATTCATGTATATATCCATTCCAAAGAAAGGTAATTCAACAGAATGCGGAATTTAGTGAACAATAACATTAATATCACATGGTAGCAAAATTTGGCTGAAGATAATTCAAAAACAGTTGCAGTTCTACAACAATAGGGAACTGTCAAAAATTCAAGTGGATTCAGAAAAAAGCGTGGAAAAAAGAGATAGATACCATTGCTGATGTCAGTTGTATCTTGATATAAAGCTCAGAATACCAGATAAATGTTTACATGCACTTTATTGACTACCTAAAGACATTTGCCTGTGTGGATCATAAAAATTTTGGGATTACACTGAAAAGAATGGGAATTCCAGAACACTTACGCTCATTTGGTACCTGTAGATAGACCAAGAAGAAATTGCTCTAACATTACAAGGAGATACTGGTGGTTTAATTCACAAATGATGTGCTTGTATCACAATCATGTCCTTTCACTAATTCACTATTGTTGAGGGCCTTTTTTTGTTAATCCTTTCTACTTTATGAAGCATAATGTCTTTCTCCAGGGACTGGTTCCTCTTGATAACATGACCAAAGTACTAGAGAAGTTTCGTCATTCTTGCCTACAAGGAACATTATGGCTGTCCTTCGAAAACAGATTTGTTCATTTTTCTGGCAGCCCAAAGTATGTTCAATACTCTTCATCAACATTATAATTCCAATGCATCAACTCTTCTTTATTCATTGTCCAGATTTTGCATGCATGATTGAAAATATCACAGTGTGGGTCAGGTACTCTTATTCTTCAAAGTGTCTCTTGATTAGGTCTTGATATAAAGTCCTTACAATCAAGTCCAAGGATCTCAGGTGGCACAGTAGGTAAGACACTTGTCTGCTAACCAGAAGGTTGGCAGTTCAAACCCATCAGCTGTTCTGCAGGAGGAAGATGAGGCTATCTACTTCCATAAAGATTACAGACTTGGAAACCTAAAGAGAGTTGCTATGAGTCTGAATAAAGTCAATGGCAGTGAATTTTTTTTTTTGGTTTTAAATTCAAGTCCATATGTTATTGGTAGAATAGACATACAGGCCAATGGAACAGAACAGAGAGACCAAAAAATAAACTCATATGACTATAGTCAGCTAATCTTTGATAAAGAACAAAGGCAAGTTTGTGGAGAAAGAATATTATTTTTAACAAATTTTGTTGGATCTATGGGAAAATCCTATTTGAGAGAGATAAAGAAAGGGAGAATGAAAGAAAAACAAAACAATGTACAGTTGGCAAATAGGCATATGAAAAAGATAATTAACAATATTTGTCATTAGGAATTTGCAAGTTCAACAATATTGAGATATCACTAAACATCTATTAGAATTACTAACATGCAGAATGCTAACAATACAAAATTCTGTCACAGATACAGAGCAACAAAAAGTCTCATTCATTGTTAGTGGAGACGCAAAATGGTATAGACATTTTGCAAGACTATTTGCCAGTTTCTTGCAAAAGTAAATATAATCTTAATATACCATCTGCAATCAAGTGCCTATGTATCTACACAAATTACTTGAAATTTACATTGACACAAAAACCTGCAAGCATCACAGCAACATTATTCATAATCACCAAAACCTGGAAACTGCCAACATATCCTTCAATAAAGGAGCTCTGGTGGCACAAAGCCTAAGGCATTTGACTGCTAACCATCAAACCTACCAAACACTCTTCAGAAAGAAGATGGAACAATCTACTTCTATAAATATTTACTGCCTCAGAAACCCAATGAGGATCTCTATGAGTTGGAATCTATTCAATGGCAATGGGTTTAGTTCAGTTTTTGGTTTGGTTTTGTTCTTCAATAATTGAATGAGTAAACTGTGTTATATTTACACAATGAGATACTATTCATTGATAAAATAAATAAGCTACCAGTCTATGAAAATAAATGGATGCATGTTAAATTATTATAGTGACTGAGAGGTTTAGTTGCTCTGCAAGAAGTCACACATAAGGAGTGGACGTTATGTTCCTCACAGCTGAGGGCTAAGTATCTACATACATTATTTGGAGTTCCTTTGCATGAGAGATTTGACTGCTCTGACCATTTATTTTTTATTTAATTTTTCATTTGTATTTATTTTATGGATTCATGGATATTTATTTTATACATTGATTTATAACCCAGTACTATTTTATTCATTTTTTTCCTCAAATGATTTCAGCTTTTGCCATTGTACATTCTTTCAATTGGTTTTTGAGTGTCTATTTTAAGTCCTAGGAACAAGAAATAATACAGAATGAGCCTGGAGCAACTTGTAGTGTCATAAAGTAAAGAAATGCTTTAAAAATTCCTTATCATTATCATCTCATCATCAACAATAAGCCTCTAATGATAAGTATATGTCTCAGGTCTATTCTGTATTATTTCTTGCCCCAAGAACTTGAATTACCTATTCATCAATGATCCTTGGTTAGTTTTCTTGAGGAATAGTACTAGAAACCAAACTCTGAGTTGTCATATCTTCTAAATGAAATTTAGAAGAAATGAAATGTCATTTCTTCCTTTCAGCTAACAGCAAGGGACTACATCCACTTCTCATTTGTTGACTTGGTTAGGTTCCAAAGACCAGGCTGTTATGTGAAAATTTGTATTATGAGGAAATATCACATCACAAAATGGAGGATGACTACACCATAATCATCAAATGCATTGTTACATAACTGCCAAATTTCATCACTACATAACTGTCAAATTACATCAATACATAAGTGCCAAACCACTGAGATTCATGTCCCAGCCAAGTTGACACATAACTTTTACCATCACAGCTAGTGTTACTCTCACCTCACTGTTCAGCATTCATTACTGTCAGATACCTGTTGCTAATGTACAAAAAATTAGAATGGTGGATTTCTTTTCATTTTCATAAATCCCAAAGGTCAGATAATGACATATTTGATATGTGAGGTATAGGAGTATCTATGCATATACTAACTAGTAAAAACCTTATCTATTAATATTTCTAAATGCAATCCTCATTTTTGCCATTTTATCCCGACTTTCTTTTTATGCTTGCATAAGATGATCTCATAAATCATAAATGTAATAAATACTCCTAGATAAATTTAATCAATATAGTGAAGTAATAAAATGAAAAGCAAATACACTTTCTATTCACTATTAGCTCTCCTTCCCTCAAGAAACTTCTGCTTACAGTAAGCACCTAGTGTGACTTCCAGAAAGTTTGATACATAAATGCAATATTTGTGAGGCATTCACCAGTTGTTCTTAAATATCACATCCATCAATTCAGATCCAGAACACAAAAGATGCTGCCAGATGATGAGTCCCTGAGGCTATGGCACCTCGTTACGTTTCTGGTCTGGAATTAAACTCACTCCTGTGGCTTTCCACCACTCTTCATACTGTTTGTCATACTGTGGTGGTTTGCATGCTGCTGTGAGGCTGGAGGCTATGTTATCGGTATTACAAATACCAGCAGAGTTACCCACGGAGGACAGGTTTCAGCAGAACTTCCAGACTAAGATAGTTTCAGAAGAAGAAATGGGCTATCCACTTCTCAAATAATTGGCCAGTGAAAACCTTATGAAAAACAGTGAAACACTGTCTGATGTATTACTGAAAAACTTTATGAATAGCTCTGAAACATTGCCTGATATAGTGCTGGAAGATGAGCCCCTCAGGTCAGAAGGGACTCAAATTACTACTGGAAAAGAGCTTCCTCCTCAGAATACAGCTGACCTTAATGATGTTAATGGAGTAAAGCTTTTGGAACCTCCATTTGCTGATGTGGCAGAACTCAAAATGAAAAGAAACGGCTGCAAATATCCATTAACAACCACAAATGGAATGTACAAATTATGAATCTAGGAAATTTGGAAGTTGTCAAAAATGAAATGGAATGCATAAAGATTAATATCCTAGGCATCAGTGAGCTGATATAGACTAGTTTTAGCCATTTTGAAGCAGACAACCATATGATCTACTATACCGGGAATGACAAATTAAAGGAGAATGGTGGAGCATTCATTGTCACAAGGAATGCTTCCAGATCTATTCTGAAGTACGATGTTGTCAGTGATAGGATAATATCCATATGCCTACAAGGAAGACCCGTTAATACTACTTTTATTCAAATTTATACACCAAGCACCAAAGCCAAAGATGATGAAATTGAAGATTTTTACCAACTTCTACAGCTTGAAATTAAGCAAACATGCAACCAGCCAATACAATCCATTGGTGATTGGAATGTAAAAGTTGGAAACAAAGAGGAATCACTGGTAGTTGGAAAATATGGCCTTAGTGATAGAAATAACACTGGAGATGTCAAAATAGAATTTTGCCATACCAAAGATTTATTCACTGGAAATACCTTTTTCTGAACAACATAAATGGCAGCTATACACATGGACTTCACCAGACGGAGTACACAGGAATCAGATTGACTACATCTGGGGGAAGAGGGAATAGAGAAGCTCAATATCTTCAGCCAAAAGAAGGCTGGAGCTGACTGTGGAACACATAATCAATGGCTTGTGTGCAAGTTCAAGTTGAAGCTGAAGACAATTAAAATAGGTAAATGAGAGTCACAATATGACCTTGGTTATACCTCTCCTGAATTTACAGACCACATAAACAATAGATTTGATGCACTGAACACCAATGACTGAAAGCCAAAGGAATTGTGGACTGACATCAAGAACATCCATGAAGAAAGCAAAAGGTTATTAAAAAGACAAGAAAGGAAGAAAAGACCACAAT